>NW_017309567.1:30526-37830 GCF_000935625.1 Nanorana parkeri
GTGCTGTTCATTCTCTATTCCACACCACCTCATTCTGTATGTTGTGCTGTTCATTCTCTATTCCACACCCCCTCATTCTGTATGTTGTGCTGTTCATTCTCTATTCCACACCCCCTCATTCTGTATGTTGTGCTGTTCATTCTCTATTCCACACCCCCTCATTCTGTATGTTGTGCTGTTCATTCTCTATTCCACACCCCCTCATTCTGTATGTTGTGCTGTTCATTCTCTATTCCACACTTTCTCATTCTGTATGTTGTGCTGTTCATTCTCTATTCCACACCTTCTCATTCTGTATGTTGTGATTTTCATTCTCTATTTCACACCTTCTCATTCTGTATGTTGTGCTGTTCATTCTCTATTTCACACCTTCTCATTCTGTATGTTGTGTTGCCTATTCTACATCTCTTCACTCTGAACGTTGCACTATAAATTCCTTATTCCATACTGCTTTATACTGTACATTGTGCTGTAAATTTCCTATTCCACACTGCCTTATTCTGTACATTGTGCTGTACATTCCCTATTCCACACTGCTTTATTCTGTACATTGGGCTGTACATTCCCTATTCCACACTGCTTTATTCTGTACATTGGGCTGTACATTCCCTATTCCACACTGCTTTATTCTGTACATTGGGCTGTACATTCCCTATTCCACACTGCTTTATTCTGTACATTGGGCTGTACATTCCCTATTCCACACTGCTTTATTCTGTACATTGGGCTGTACATTCCCTATTCCACACTGCTTTATTCTGTACATTGGGCTGTACATTCCCTATTCCACACTGCTTTATTCTGTACATTGGGCTGTACATTCCCTATTCCACACTGCTTTATTCTGTACATTGGGCTGTACATTCCCTATTCCACACTGCTTTATTCTGTACATTGGGCTGTACATTCCCTATTCCACACTGCTTTATTCTGTACATTGGGCTGTACATTCCCTATTCCACACTGCTTTATTCTGTACATTGGGCTGTACATTCCCTATTCCACACTGCTTTATTCTGTACATTGGGCTGTACATTCCCTATTCCACACTGCTTTATTCTGTACATTGGGCTGTACATTCCCTATTCCACACTGCTTTATTCTGTACATTGGGCTGTACATTCCCTATTCCACACTGCTTTATTCTGTACATTGTGCTGTACATTTCCTATTCCACACTGCCTTATTATGTACCTTGTGCTGTACATTCCCTATTCCACAGTGCCCTTATTCTGTAAACTGTGCTGCACCATATGTTTCCAAGCTAAAAGTTCCCAATCCTCCCCTTATTTTCCCCCCACTGACCCCACGATGGGACTTATTTTACTCCTACTGATACCAGTGATGAGACTTATTTTTTTCCAATTAACACTAAAAATAGAACTTATTTTCTTCCACTGACACCAAGAATGGGACTTATTTTACTACTGACACCAACTGATACCAATGATGGTCCCCTTTTACTCTCACTTTCTATTCAGTGTACCCCAAGTCCCTATTTTTTATTAACAAAAAGGTGCAACACTTTAAGTGTTATGCTATAAAGCTAAGTCTACTTTATGGGCCACATCTGTTATATTGGCCGTGCCCCCCATGTGCTTGGCTGGCAGTATGCTTTGCACAGCACATACTTCTTTCAGTGCATTGGTATCCCTCCTTGTGATGATGTCTCCTCAGGGGACAGGTCCATGATACCCTGCACTCCAAGTATATCAGCCCACTGCTGCTGGGAGTAAAGAAAGGTTGAGAAACGCTGCACTAGGCTGTAAAGCCAAACTCAGAATAACAGCCTTCAGAGCATACACCTTTACAAACAAGCTCAATATGGGTGTTCCTTTCCAGTATCATATTTTAGACGTGTTTTTAGACGTGTTTCTGTGATCAATTTCAAATTGACTTTTTTTTCTTATATTGGTACATTTTTTCAGTTAAAACATTTCATATGTATATAAACATTTTCTATTGTGAATAAAATCTGGGTTTATGAGATTTGCAAATGATTGCATTCTGTTTTTATGTAGATTTTACGCATGCCCCAACTTTGAATTGGGGTTGTAAACTAGATTTGAACACTGTTCTAACAAAGAGTAAACAATCTAGAAGCATTGTATGTTAATGAAAGGAAGCTCGGAGTGTCCTTAGTCTTTCTATGGGGACAGACAGAGTTTCCTGTCACTTTGAAATTGTACACAAAAGGTCCAAAGGCCTGCTCACATTTTTAAAAATATATATATTTGTAGGTATGCTGTGTGAATGGGAACACATAACAAACATATAGTGGGATTTTCTCAAATGTGTCTGCAAAAGTGGAAAAACACTTTACATCAAGCAAACTCACATTCTAAAAGTTATTCGTACCCTCTATCCGCAATCAGTGGATTAATGCACCCCTGTATGCCCATGCAGATAGAAAATTAATCTACATTCTAATCTATGAGTGTGTGCTGCTAACTCCGTGCCCACAGTGTCACTGACAGCTATTTGGTCAGACTAGTATTCAAGAACTAGCGAGTGTGGTTCCTGATCATGTGATCACCATGTTACCTATGTGAGGGTGATCACATGGCTTTGTTTGCAAACAGCTGCCATTGACTGTGACATCTGTCAAAGTATTTTGTTATCTGTGCATATAGAAATTAATATTTCTGTACTTGTTTATTAATAATAAGTACAAGAAAAGTTTAAAGTGACATTAAAATCAAAAATATTTTTCCCCTCCCACCATGTTAATGTCAGCACTTACCTTAAATGATGTCTCTTATTCCGATCTTCCTCTTCTTTCCTGATGTTTTCATCTGTCCCTCCAGCAGTGTGACGGCTCTCCGATCCAGCGCTGACTGCTCTGTCCCTGTCTGCATGTGGGTGCACGCGTCCATAGACTTAGCTTGCGTCTCTGCTCGTCTCCCGGCTGAGAATCGGAACTGCGCATGCGCCCGCCCCAAGATCCTTTGCGGCCGTACGAGCAGTTCCTGATTCTCGGCGCGAGAGCGCGCAGCGATAACGAGGTAAGTTTAAACCTAGTTAAAGCGTTTTTTTAAAAAACTTCTTGCCTATATCTACTGCTTGCTAGCAGTAGATATAGGCAAAAAACTGGAGGGTTTAGAACCCCTATAAACTTTTTTTGTAAATTAAGAAAAAATCTTTTTCTTTACTATTTTGTCAAATAAGAAATTTGAGCCGAGCATTTATTAAAACACTGTACCAAACAATAGCCTTCTTATATGTCCTTAAAAAAACAATGTAACAATTATTTAGGTAGACAATTTTCTCACAGAGTTTCTGACACTGCTAAATTTAGGTTGAGCTGGGCAACTAGGCTTCAGTGATCTCTGGCCACTAAAGGGTTAAACAGGATAAAACTATCTGTTGTCATTTTTGTTATAGCTTCCTACATTACATTTATTTTCATTCACATCTAGCAGAGCTTTAGGGGAAATATACTTACTGTTTTTACTGTTTTTCAAGGTCAGCAGAAGCACCATCTATTGCATAAGGGTAAAAATGCTGATTAGCACTGATACTGATTTGATTTTGATGCCTATTCTTTCAAGCTGAACAAATCATCATGGGAAGTAGTCACATTTGTATCTTCTGAGTCTTTGCATAATTGTAACATTAAATTAATCACCTTAAAGCTGAACTCCAGGCACATACAGTTGCCAGAAAAAGTATGTGAACCTCTTGGAATTAACTGGTTTTCAGCAGTAATTTGCCATAGGAGGTTCATCCAGCTATTAATTTCCTCCAGCACTGTAAACGTTCAATGGGGGTGTTCAATAAAGGCACCCGAAATTAGAATTGTTTGTGTGTTATCAGCTAAAGCACAATTGTGTGTCTATTGTTGTGACGTAGATGAGGATCAGATCATATTTTATGGCAATTTACTACAGAAAACCAGTTCATTCCAAGGGGTTCACATACTTTTCCTTGCCACTGTATAAGATCCCACTCCAGAGCTTAGCTCTACACATTGCCATTACGATGTTATTGTGATCTGCTATTAATAGTGGGTGTACATTGATTATGTCTGAGGTCAGAGACATGGTCCTCCTTGTCATAGGGCACTCTTTGAGCTCTTTCAGATCCGAATCTCGAAAAACAAAATAACAACAAATCCAAAACGAACCGAAAAGGAAATTGACTTTTTCCCAGATTACATGTCTAAGAACAATTAGCTTTATCTCATATGGGTGTATTTATCAAAGATGTGATGGGGAGTTTGCCTAACATTCACTCATAATTGTCTGGTGAACATTCACCCTATGTATAAAGTCAAATTAGTGGTAAACCCAAGATACATCCAGCTAACATTACATTCCCTGTCACTTGGCAACATCAGTTTCTCAGTAGGAAAAGATTTTTACTGTCAGATTCACCATATGAATAAAAAGGGCAACTATTACCTTGCACATTCACCCAACATTCCCTCAACCTATTTTTAATAAAGGTTCACCTGGTGGAGCTGTCAAATCATTTCATTCTCTTCTGAAAATGCAGTGATTGCCTATTGAAAGTATCCTATCACAAGGAGGACCATGTCTCTGACCTCAGACATAAGCCATGTACACCCACTATTAATAGCAGATCTCAATAACATCGTAATGAATCCTTGTTTTCAATACAGGTTCACCACGTTCATGGTTAATCATGTTTAATATAACAAATAAGCTGAATAGGGCACTTTTTTAAAATGTGTCTTAAATTAAAAAAATAACAGTTAACCTCCACAAATCCTCTTCTATATGCAGGAACAGGGGTGCTCCCTGCAGTAAAACACATGCATTACATCTGATTGGAATCCAAGTTTGATTTTGGTAGGGTGGTCTGGGTTCCCAAATGACTGTTCTTTCCCCTCTAGTATAAAAGAGAGCCTTCTCCCTGATTCCACTTGTGCATTTATGCCTACTGCTCTAGTTATGTTGCCACTTCAAGGCTCCTGCTACCCAAAGTCTGAGTAATAGTTTAGTAATCCCTGCTTCAATTTTGAAATAAGTGGCTTGCGCTACTTATGCATCTTTGCCTACTGCTCTACTTACCTATCTACCTTCCACCTTCCAGAGCTAAACTCTGAGTAATATGAAAGTATCGCTGGAACAACATTTGTCATAAGGGGTTTCATTAGAAAGGGCTGCCAAGAATGCCCCAAATCATACTGCACAATTTTGCATTATTTTCTGCTCGTTGATGCACACTTTTTCAGGCCTTGATCATATTCCCATTGACTTAAAAAGAACTTATAAAACATTTGGCAGATCTACAACTATTCAAAGTTTTCATCAGTTTGCTCACTTCTACTGATGGCTAAGTTCCTCCAGCTACCATTTCAGGCCTTGTTCACACCAAACACACTGCGGACGCTCACAAAACTTCCCCCTGCGTTCTGGGGTGGGAGGGGGTGTGACGGTGCATTAAATGCAATGGCACCGCTTCCACGGTCCCCCGCCCGCAGTGCGATGGGATGCGTGGCAAAACTTCGCCTGCGTTCCATTCCACTGCAAACGCAAAAAACAGGGCTTGCTCTATTTTTTATGTTTGCAGTAGAACGCGTCAGATCGCACTGCGGACGGGGGGGGGCGTGGAAGCGGTGCCATTGAATTCAACGCCACGCCCCCTGCCGCTCCAGAATGCAGGGGGAAGATCACGGTGCGTTCCAGCAGTTACCACTCTGGAACGCACCGCTTTCGGTGTGAACAAGCCCTCATTGTCCATTAAGTTTGTCATTCCTGGCCACTGATTTAGTGTCACTGGATAATGGATTGCTACTTGGTAGGGCTTAGCCAAGTCAGAGGCCACAATGGCAAAGTTAAACTAAATCGGTAACTTTTCTGGTTGAAAAAGGTAATAGTGGGGTTTTTTTTCTTTTTGTGTCTGCTCTTAGGCAGCACTTTAACATTGAAATCTTAAAGGAGAGATTCAGGATTAGGAAATATAACTGCAAAGGATTGCAGAATGTATATGTAAACTGTCACTTTTCCTGGACTGCATCATCTGCATGTATAGATGGAAAATATTGTTAATAAAGATTGTGAATTACAAAATGAATTCAAACACTGAATACTAACTACATACAGTTAGAAAAATACTGCATGCAGAGTGCAGGTGTCAGCTGTAAGTAACATACTGCCCAGTATTTAGCTGGTCAGCGGGTTTAAAAATAAGTCCCATGGCTGGTGTCAGTGATAGTAAAGAATAATAGCAATAATTGGTGTCAGTGGGAGCTAAAACAAGCTCCATTTTTAATGTCTGAGGGATACAAATAAGCTGCAACACTGGTGTCACTGTGATGAAAACTAGGTTCCATTGTTGGTGTCAATGTAAGTAAAAATAAGCCCTACTGTATGTTTAATGTCAGTGGGAGTAAAAATTATTTCCCTTGTTGGTGGCAGTGGGTGTAACAATACATTACATAATTGGCGTTAGTGAAAATAAAAATAAGCTCCTTGGTTGGTGTAGGTGAAAGTAAACATAAGTTCCATGGTTGGTGTAGGTGAAAGTAAAAGTAAGCACCATGGTTGGTGTAGGTGAAAGTAAAAATAAGCTCCATGGTTGGTGTAGGTGAAAGTAATTATCAGTTCCAGGGTTTGTGTAGGTGAAAGTAAAAATAAGCTCCTTGGTCGGTATAGGTGAAAGTAGAAATAAGCTCCATGATTGGTATAGGTCAGTGAAAGTAAAAATAAGCTCCATGGTTGGTGTAGGTGAAAGTAAAAATAAGTTCCTTAGGCACCCCGGAGCAGCACAGAGTATGTACAGGAGGACGGAGAGCTGCGGGTTCCGGAGGTAGTTGATACTTTGTCATCCTCATCCCCTCCATCACTTACTGTTGTCTGTGTTCTATCCACTGAGCATCACTCAACCTCTCCACTACAGTCTGTGTATGATGCGGAGCATCCGCCTGCTAGGCCCAGGAGGCAATGTCTGCACCTTGGTGGTTAACGCCCCCCCCCTCCCCCCAAGTGGTGGAATGCCAGGGCCCAGTCGCAGCTGCGACCATGGTACTTCCACCACTTGGGGGTACCCGGACAGGAGGAAGAGGGTCCCGTTAACTGCCTCAGCTCCCAGCATGCAGCTGGCCAACTCTCCGCAGTTCCTTCCACGGCAGGAGGGTTGGGGGGCCCATCGTGGTTTCTTGACACCGGGGGTCATGAAGTTTCTAGTTACGCGTCTGCTTCCTGGACTGAGATGCCAGCTCAGAGATGACACAATCATGTAAATCCTTCCTCCTGCCTGCAGCAGACTGATCACTGGGGGGAGGGGAGACTGAGGAAATGCTTCCTCCTGCCTGCAGCAGACTGATCACTGGGGGG
>NW_017309567.1:37994-39266 GCF_000935625.1 Nanorana parkeri
GCTTAGGAAATGCTTCCTGCTGCCTGCAGCAGACGATTCCCGGGGGGGGAGGGGAGACTGAGGAAATGCTTCCTCCTGCCTGCAGCAGACTGATCACTGGGGGGGAGGGGAGACTGAGGAAATGCTTCCTCCTGCCTGCAGCAGACTGATGACACCTATAGATACATTCCCCCATTTCATTTCTCTGCAGACTTTACATTATTTGGCTCCTCCCTCTCAGTATAAGGAAGGAGCGGTTGTAGCCACAATGGCTCTCGTCAAGCAACCATCATTTCCCCTCCTGTGATTGGTGGATTCGAGGATTGCCCCATCAGTGTGTCCATGTCATTGGGCCCCCAGTATAAACCTTCTCTCCCTGTGAATGGCCCCCATCACCTCCATAGTTCACTCCCTGTAATGTGTTGTCCGGGGGGGATAATTACGACGTTTTTCGGATGGAAACACTGAACACGGCCGCCCGCAATCAACGTCACGGCTCCACCGGATTGGCTGCAGGTTCTAAAAGCTGATGCAAAATGCTGGGACTTGTAGTCCCTCAGCGGCTCCAGGGAAGCCATTTTCAATTTAAAAAAAGAAGATCACGTGACTATAAATAACGACCGATGAGAGAATAATGACGATTTCCATAGAAGAGAGCAACTTGTGATATCGGCTCTCTGCTAAACATGTGAAGAACGGGAAGGCTCTGATCCTGGGGGAGATATTTCACTGCACACAGCCAACTTCCTGTCCCTTCATTCCAAAGGGGGGGAGGGTCACAGAACATTGGGGAACTCATTATAATTCCCAGCTCACGTGTGTCTGCAGTTCCATGTGATATACGAGGATCCTCCTGAGCTCCCTCATGTGACCTACAGCCGCGGCAGCCTGGATCACATGGTCTCTGGCTGTGGCAAGCATTGTTGGTTGTTCACATCATTAGAGACTGCTGTTGTTTTCAATTAGACAGACCCGGCGAGATAAGGCGCAACCATTGTGCAGCGCTACTAGGCCAGGTGCAACGTCAGGAGCCCAAAAACTGACTCCAGGCGCAATTTTGGGTCCTTTAGTAAATGAAATCCGCCATGGCGGCCTTGGGGGGCGGGGCCGTCAAATGAGGATTTGATTTTCAGCCCCCGCAATGCATGCGATCGATTTAACGCCCGAGCGGTTTGATGCGGCGGAGTAAATTTGATAAACGTATGCGGAGAGTCGGCGTTTTTTCCACCTCGTCGGCACTCCGGGGTGATTGATTGGTCCGTGAATAATGGCGATCTGTCGCTTAATCACCCG
>NW_017309567.1:39393-46417 GCF_000935625.1 Nanorana parkeri
CGCTGCCCCTCTACTCCACGCTGCCCCTCTACTCCCCGCTGCCCCTCTACTCCCCGCTGCCCCTCTACTCCCTGCTGCCCCGAGGCCGGGCCTTGGTTGGCCTTGTGGGAAATCCGGCCCTAGCTCCGGTGGGTGAGCGGGGACACAGAGACCCTAAACTGCTAATGCTACCCAGAAAACTCTGCAACGCTGCTAAAGTTCCCTCAGTTGTCCTTTAATATGACTTGTATAGAAATTTCCCATGATGCCTTGCAAACAGATGAAGTACGGCTCCGCAACGGGCGGCCCCACCGCACCCCCATCACCGATCCATGGCGGGGAAATTGGATCTGAGGTCAGCACGTTGGTTTCGGAGAGAGTGCAGAAGGGTGACACCGCTTTGTGTCCCATTGAAATTCCCCCTCATTTCCTGTACTGGAAACACAACAGGAAGTGAGAGAAATCCCCTCCTAGACAAAGGCCGCTAAAACAGGCGTCCCCATCGGAAGATTTCCTCTCTATTCCTGTTGTAGTGACAACGTTTTAGATTTCACCTCATTTTCTGCACGGCAGACACCAAGACAAGAAGAGAGGGAGCAGAGACCCCCTCCCCCCCAATGTAATAATGATTTTATCAAATAAATCCTTTCCATTTCCATTATATTCCTAATTATAGTCCCGGTGATGTCATCACGTGGTCTCTAAGCTTCCCTATACAATGCAGGCAGATCATGGTTAGTGGGAGGGGCCAGCAGGGGGCTGTTCATAGCTTCCTGAAAACATCGCAGCACTTTGTAATGTTCTTCAAGAGCCCTGATGCAAGCAGTGGGCGGGCTTTGGGAGGAGTTATGCAAATATTAAAATTTCTTGATGGGTGTATGCCAGCTTGGAGGTGACTGGCTCAGTGTTCTCTGTACAGCACTGCGGTATATGTCAGAGCTATATACATGTATACATAGTGTGTGACTGTGGGGGAGGGGGACATTAGAGTGTAAGCTCCTCTGTACAGAGTTGGATGTGACTGTGGGGGGACATTAGAGTGTAAGCTCCTCTGTACAGAGTTGGATGTGACTGTGGGGGGACATTAGAGTGTAAGCTCCTCTGTACAGAGTTGGATGTGACTGTGGGGGGACATTAGAGTGTAAGCTCCTCTGTACAGAGTTGGATGTGACTGTGGGGGGACATTAGAGTGTAAGCTCCTCTGTACAGAGTTGGATGTGACTGTGGGGGGACATTAGAGTGTAAGCTCCTCTGTACAGAGTTGGATGTGACTGTGGGGGGACATTAGAGTGTAAGCTCCTCTGTACAGAGTTGGATGTGACTGTGGGGGGACATTAGAGTGTAAGCTCCTCTGTACAGAGTTGGATGTGACTGTGGGGGGACATTAGAGTGTAAGCTCCTCTGTACAGAGTTGGATGTGACTGTGGGGGGACATTAGAGTGTAAGCTCCTCTGTACAGAGTTGGATGTGACTGTGGGGGGACATTAGAGTGTAAGCTCCTCTGTACAGAGTTGGATGTGACTGTGGGGGGACATTAGAGTGTAAGCTCCTCTGTACAGAGTTGGATGTGACTGTGGGGGGACATTAGAGTGTAAGCTCCTCTGTACAGAGTTGGATGTGACTGTGGGGGGACATTAGAGTGTAAGCTCCTCTGTACAGAGTTGGATGTGACTGTGGGGGGACATTAGAGTGTAAGCTCCTCTGTACAGAGTTGGATGTGACTGTGGGGGGACATTAGAGTGTAAGCTCCTCTGTACAGAGTTGGATGTGACTGTGGGGGGACATTAGAGTGTAAGCTCCTCTGTACAGAGTTGGATGTGACTGTGGGGGGACATTAGAGTGTAAGCTCCTCTGTACAGAGTTGGATGTGACTGTGGGGGGACATTAGAGTGTAAGCTCCTCTGTACAGAGTTGGATGTGACTGTGGGGGGACATTAGAGTGTAAGCTCCTCTGTACAGAGTTGGATGTGACTGTGGGGGGACATTAGAGTGTAAGCTCCTCTGTACAGAGTTGGATGTGACTGTGGGGGGACATTAGAGTGTAAGCTCCTCTGTACAGAGTTGGATGTGACTGTGGGGGGAGGGGACATTAGAGTGTAAGCTCCTGTGGTGAATAGTATAACTGATCAGCTGTGGAGGATTTCCTGTGTTCTTTGATCTCTACATAGTAGAAGATCGGATGATTCTGTAATCAATGTATCAATGCGGAGATACACGTCCCCCCCTCCCCCTCGTCCGGGGGCTGTGAAGGGTTAACACTGCGGCTATGGCATTAGCGCCGAGCAGGGATGTCGGAGGTTCCCACCAATGTAATTATATGATTAGAATTCCACAATCTTGAAATGCGCCGCGGCGTCCAGTCGGATCTGATTAGGTAATTGAGTTAAAGGAAATCAGCGCAGTGGAAACACAGCGGCCCTTCTAATGGACGGCGGACATTTCTTCCAAGAACTCCTGAAAAGTCGATACGCATCCGCGGCGTCTCTCCATTTCCGTAGCGAGTCGGCGCTTAGCAAAGGTGACAGAAATATGAGACAGCTGCACTCCGCAACGGAGCGCGCCGCAGCCATCGACGCCGTAATAGAATTACATTCCTCTTATTGGACTCGGAGCCGATTCCGCAGAATCTCTCCGCAAAGGGCGAATAACCCCGAATGCGCCTTGCGGTGTCTTTTACATTTCACAATCGTTTAACCCGACAACACGAGCGACGCGTCAAGAGGAGGATCGCTAACCACCCAGACCTGACATTTCCCTCCAAAAACTGGAACCGGCGCCGTTCAGAATGATAAAATCATCAGAAAAAAATGTCATTTTGTTAAAAAAAAAAAAGAAAAAATGGTTCTGTCATTTATAATAATTATCTGCAAACAAAGCGCAACGCGCAGAGACCCCACATTCACCCCGAGTGAAAGAGCAACATCAATATTCTCACACAGATACTAATGTATACAATGTATCAGGAGGGTGTGACTGTGGGGGAGGGGACATTAGAGTGTAAGCTCCTCTGTACAGAGACTGATGTGACTGTGGGGGAGGGGACATTAGAGTGTAAGCTCCTCTGTACAGAGACTGATGCGACTGAGGGGGAGGGGACACTAGGCCCCGTTCACACTGAGCGATTTATCACGCGATATCGCTCTATGTAGCTTCTCCAATCCATTTCAATGGAGCTGTTCGCTCAATATCGCTTGTCGCTCCTACATGACCCTTTTTTTGAGCGATTTTCATGTCGCTCAGTGTGAATGGGGTCTTAGAGTGTAAGCTCCTCTGGTACAGAGACTGATGTGACTGTGGGGGAGGGGTCATTAGAGTGTAAGCTCCTCTGGTACAGAGGGAAATATATTAAACAAAATAGTTTGCGCTGGAAGTAGGTATGTCGGCACCAGCCGCAACAATGTATGTATAGATGTAAAATGGAAGGCTTGTGTGTTGCGCTCGGTTCAAAATCTATTTGGTTTGTCCGTGATATATCATCAAAACAATAGTTTATATAAGTCGAAGTGGTGAAAGGTGATAATACAATTAAATGAACACAATCTGTATAAAAACTAATGTGTATATACTAAATGTGGATGTGTGATCACAAATGCTAATAAATAAAGTATGTGAAAAAACTGAGTGATGGCTCTTAAGCGGAAGTGACTTGAAAAGTATCAAAAAGTGCTAAATAGCCGTGTCTAGTACAGACTGTGAACCCAAAGGCGCAGAGTGAAATTGGTGCAAAAAAAATGGATTGTGGACTGCCGTCTAAGTGAAATCTACCTATGAATTATTATTGTGCCAGACAATAAAACAGTGAGATGCTGATCTAGAGCGGAACTACAAGTTGTCCATCATATTTGAAAGATGTAATCATATACAAGCAATCTGCGGTAGTGGAGCGGAGCCACTCAAGGTGAAGGATGAATAAATCCTTAACTCAAAAGGAAAAAAATATGTTTTTTTCGACAAAAAACGATAAACGATAATGGGAAACGACAAATCGATGTCAGTGGAGCGGAGCCACTCAAACCATAACCGTTCTAAACGAGAGGCATAAAAGGAAAAACATAAAGATAAAATGTATATGGATTACAAACAGAGTCGCATCTGTAGTCTACTTCTCTGTTATTGGAAATGTTAGTTGGATTCAGGAAAGCAAAAAAGTAAATAAAGGCAGATAATAAAATCAATAATTGGGGTGGGGGGGAGGTGATATACAGATCTGTCCTTCTACCACTGAGTGATGTTCCCGCCGTCTGTCATGTCCGTCTCTCGGTCTCGGTGATGGTTTCGGTGACGTCGGAGGCGGGAGAATGATTGTTCGGCTATTATTCGGGTTTCTATATTTACATTTCACAATCTATTCTCTGTGAAAACCCTGGAAAGTCGGGATGGGGGCGCAGTTGACACATTGGCACTTCAGTGTCGTCTCAGCTGGTTCAGCCGGGTAACCTGTGACATGGTATTAATAGCAGCCGGGAGGGCTCTCGGTGTAATGGGGCCCCGAGGTGCCGGCGCTGCATCACATTCATTACCAGGATATTCTAATGAGGGGATTTGTTCTGGAACTCATTTCATATAATTGTATCAGACGGCCGCACGATACTATTCATTATCTTCTCTCTCCCCCCGGACATATGGAGGCTGGTGGTGGTGCTGCCTAGTGATTGTGCTTTGCTGTTATATACCAACACCAAGATACACCCAGTCTATATACCAACACCAAGATACAAAGTAACATTGTTTATAAACATTGATCAGAGGGAGATAGAGAGATACAAAGTAACATTGTTTATAAACATTGATCAGAGGGAGATAGAGAGATACAAAGTAACATTGTTTATAAACATTGATCAGAGGGAGATAGAGAGATACAAAGTAACATTGTTTATGAACATTGATCAGAGGGAGATAGAGATACAAAGTAACATTGTTTATGAAAAATTAAAAGGCTATTAAAATGATTAAGGTAGAAAAAAGTAAAACATTTTAGTCTTTCTTTTTCTGTCTATGGTTTTTATTTAAAGGATAAGTTCACTTTCCCAAGTAATTTGGGAAGATGGAGTAACCTGCTCTAATTGGAGCACAGTGCTGACATTATCAAATCTCCCTCAGAATCTGGTGGGAATAGCAGTCAAATGCAGCAGAGCCTTAGGTGAACTCACACTGCAGAAATACGGCTATGAGGAGTGTGTAGGCCCCCTCACATACCAGGAAGTGGCTACTTTTGTTCCCCATGGTCCCCAGTTGCCTTCTCTGCTCAGCTGTGAAATGTGAAATTAATGTCTGTGGGTATCGCAGATTTTCACGATGGTGTTAATGGGGGTCAAAAAAGAGCAAATAAAGATCACCAAAATCTGAGAAGAGGACGGAGGAGGGGAGGAGATCCCCAAATAACATCATTCATACAATCCGTCTTGTCTTACCGATGGAAGGGCAGATCGTTCAGGAGACTCCCATTGTGGACGGCCATTCTTATTGGCAACCGCTTCTTATATCACTCATCTGATTCCGTCTAGATAGAGAGTAAAGAAAATCTTGGAATATGTAAATGAAGCAGCACAGTTATTACAGACCGTCTCTTTATAGACATTACGCTGGATTATTGGGTGACACAAAAACTGGAATTATGATTCTTTCCCCCCCAGATCAGTTACCTCCTGCCCCTCCCCCTTCCAACAACTGCTTGTACCCCAAAACACACAGATAACATGAACTGTCCTCATAGACATGAAGAGATCACACACAGAGGACTAAACGTTTCATAATTGTATTTATAGAATTAAGATAGAATTTGCCGATTGACAAATAAACACAAATGTATCTGGAGAGACGCAATCAGTACCACACTGACACTCCCAATATGGGGCAATATATACGTGATGGTGAGGAACGCTGGACCGATCCATATGTTCTAGAGAATCCTGGTTTGTATCGGGGAGTTTGCTGGCAGCTCTATTATTCTAGGACATGCAGATGAGGTAGAGAATAGAAGCGCCGCTCCATCTATGAGGTCCACAACAAGATTTTATTTACACTGGAACTTCACTCAATAAATCAACTCTTTTATAGTTGCAGTGCCAGGAACATTCTACCAGGGACATTCTACCAGGGACATTCTACCAGGGACATTCTACCAGGGACATTCTCTACCAGGGACATTCTCTACCAGGGACATTCTACCAGGGACATTCTACCAGGGACATTCTCTACCAGGGACATTCTACCAGGGACATTCTACCAGGGACATTCTACCAGGGACATTCTACCCGGGACATTCTACCAGGGATATTCTCTACCAGGGACATTCTCTACCAGGGACATTCTACCAGGGACATTCTACCAGGGACATTCTCTACCAGGGACATTCTACCAGGGACATTCTACCAGGCACATTCTACCAGAAACATTCTCCACCAGGAACTTCCTCTACCAGGGATATTTTCTACCAGGGACATTCTTTAACAGGAACATGTCCTCTGAGACACAACTGATGCTGTGGATACAACCAGAAACATTTTCTACCAGGAACATTCTTCACCAGGAACTTCCTCTACCAGGAACCTTTCCTCAGAGACACAACTGATACTGTAGACACAACCAGGAACTTCCTCTACCAGGAACATTCTCTACCAGCAACATCCTCTGCCAGGAACATCTCCTTCAGAGACACGGCTGATAGTACAGACATAACCAGGGACATGTCCTGATCTTTTATCTTCAGTTTGGCTTTTGTTTGAGTTATCTCACAGAAAAAAAAAATTTGAAAGCCTATAAGTAGGCACAGACAGTACAAATGTAAAGTGTCCTGGGCAGCTTTGTGCCCCCGCTGGCAATTTATACGAGGAAGGAGAGTGGAGAAAGTCATTAGGCAAATCCAACAATTCGTTTACAATAAATAACAATATCAAATAATGTGATTACATCAGAGCTTCCTCCTCCCCCGCTATCCAATGACGGACTGTTATATCTCTGCTGAGTCTCCATCATCACAACTCAAGATGAACCAGCAGAATAAGAAATCACTTTGACAGGTTTCCAGGCCCGGGGCCTTTTACAA
>NW_017309567.1:46453-53995 GCF_000935625.1 Nanorana parkeri
TCCCATTAGAAGGACCCATTAAAAAAATCTATATAACCTTTCATCTAAGTGTCTTCAGTCCAGTCTGATGCCATTACAGGACCCCTGCACCCTGGATATAGAAGTCTTTCATCTGCCTAGTGCTCCTTATGAGGGATGAGCTCAAGTTCAGACCAAACCCGGACACCCGATGTGCCACCCGCCCAATCAGCTGCATATAAACAAAGGGGCGGGGATGCTTGTGCTGACATCACTTACCTTATATGGTCACATGGCCATATAGGTTCTGCTGACATCACTTACCTTATATGGTCACATGGCCATATAGGTTCTGCTGACATCACTTACCTTATATGGTCACATGGCCATATAGGTTCTGCTGACATCACTTACCTTATATGGTCACATGGCCATATAGGTTCAATGACATCACTGTACCGTGCTCCTTTTCTTACACACAGCTGAGGGCGATTCCCCGGCCGCAACTGATTGGACGGCAACAGAAAGAGCTTCCTTCTATGTACAGAGGAGTTTGGGTTTGAACCAGGTTCAGTCCGAAAACTGGTCTCCTCTGTTCTCATTATAAGAGATTGGAAACACTTTGTGATCATTCTTCATTTAATCCACCCAACACTGAACATTTTATACTGAAGGGAAGGAGGGAGGTCAATATAAGACTGAATGGGAGGCCGGAGGTCAAATAGAAGGCTGAAGGGAAGGAGGGAGGTCAGATATAAGACTGAATGGGAGGCCGGAGGTCAGCTAAAAGACTGAAGGGGAGGATGGAGGTCAGATGTAAGACTGAAGGGGAGGACGGAGGTCAGATAGGAGACTGAAGGAGAGGACGGAGGTCAGATAGAAGACTGAAGGGGAGGACAGAGGTCAGATAGAAGACTGAAGGGGAGGACGGAGGTCAGATAGAAGACTGAAGGGAAGGACGGAGGTCAGATAGAAGACTGAAGGGGAGGACGGAGGTCAGATAGAAGACTGAAGGGAAGGACGGAGGTCAGATAGAAGACTGAAGGGAAGGACGGAGGTCAGATAGAAGACTGAAGGGAAGGACGGAGGTCAGATAGAAGACTGAAGGGAAGGACGGAGGTCAGATAGAAGACTGAAGGGAAGGACGGAGGTCAGATAGAAGACTGAAGGGAAGGACGGAGGTCAGATAGAAGACTGAAGGGAAGGACGGAGGTCAGATAGAAGACTGAAGGGAAGGACGGAGGTCAGATAGAAGACTGAAGGGAAGGACGGAGGTCAGATAGAAGACTGAAGGGAAGGACGGAGGTCAGATAGAAGACTGAAGGGAAGGACGGAGGTCAGATAGAAGACTGAAGGGAAGGACGGAGGTCAGATAGAAGACTGAAGGGAAGGACGGAGGTCAGATAGAAGACTGAAGGGAAGGACGGAGGTCAGATAGAAGACTGAAGGGAAGGACGGAGGTCAGATAGAAGACTGAAGGGAAGGACGGAGGTCAGATAGAAGACTGAAGGGAAGGACGGAGGTCAGATAGAAGACTGAAGGGAAGGACGGAGGTCAGATAGAAGACTGAAGGGAAGGACGGAGGTCAGATAGAAGACTGAAGGGGAGGACGGAGGTCAGATAGAAGACTGAAGGGAAGGATGGAGGTCAGATAGAAGACTGAAGGGGAGGACGGAGGTCAGATAGAAGACTGAAGGGAAGGACGGAGGTCAGATAGAAGACTGAACAGGAGGACGGAGGTCAGATAGAAGACTGAAGGGGAGGACGGAGGTCAGATAGAAGACTGAAGGGAAGGACGGAGGTCAGATAGAATATGGAGACTGTTACTTATTGACACTTCCATTATCCTTATAAGAAATAATACAAGAATCGCTTCAATTTACATACTCCCGGGCACTATATGTAAGGAGGAACTCCGGCAGTTTGGAGAGTTATCCCGGCGCTGCAAGGGTTAACTTTCACATAATCCCGGAGTTCCGTTTTGTAGTTCGTTCCTTTATGTGTCAGTTTTTTGTTTCATTATATAAAATCTACGACCTAGAAAGTCAGTGCTGGTGAGATGCGCGGGGTGTATTCCATGTCACGATGAGGTGGGGGAGTTGGGCGCAGACACATAGTTTGTGAGGATGTTGGGGGTTGGAGTCCTTGGAAGAAGATGAAGATGGAATTGGTTGTATTCGGTGATCCCGACGTTTCTTTATTTTCTTCTCCGCCAATAAACTCATCAGCGTCCCGGCAGTTCCTCAGAGATGATGCAGCTTCATAAGCCGCCATCTTCTAATAATCATCCGCGCGTCGTCTCCACACACGGCCGAATCTTCCTCGACCTCTCGCCGAGATCTCTGTCCGTCGTCTGCGTCCAATGAATGACGGCGAGGAACAGAGATGACGCGCGCTGCGCTCTTCACCTCCGCCGAGGAGAACATTATCTGGTCTGAAAAACGCAGCAATCTCGGCGGAGGAAACGCGTCCGCCACTCATCGCAGCAACAACGAGCCCGAGACGTTATTAGCTGCGAAGGTCATCCGCGCAGACCGCCCAACAATCCCCCCCCCCACCCCCGACCCGCTCAAATCTCCGCTCCGCAATGTTTTTATTTTTTACCATTCAAATAATCTTTAATATTCTCTGTTACATTTCCCGTGTAGATGAGATTCTCCTCCGAGCGCTTTACCGACACGGAACACAATTATTAATATCGGAGGAAAACAAAACAACAACGGATGATCTCCGGGGGGTCATTATTATCCGCGCGGCGAGGTGGAGGGAGCGGGGTGGGATCGGCTCACATTTGGGTCTTTATTGATGTTGTTTTTTTCTCGGCCTCCGGTGTAACTACGAGGGGTGCAGACAGGGACAGCCTAAAAAAAGTGCGCAAAGGGCGTTTTACCCCGCGATCACCAGTCACCCACTAAGAGGATCAAAGCTGAAGTTTATTCTATTTAGCCTTCCCTGACCCCCTCTAGGGTCGCCACCTTTTCTTCAAGCGAAACCCCAACACTCTAGCGACGCGCGGACATTTTTTGGGGGAGAATAAGTTGCGGCTTATTCATATGTAAAAAGAGCCGCCCATGCCTAGGGTAACGCCAGGCCATGATCACGACACCCTCCTAAGTCCGAGCGGGGACTGGAATGGAATGCTACTCTCTGGACCCATAACCTTGCTGCTCCTTACCCCCCTAGCTCTCCTCCCTCTGGCTTTCTCCCCCTTATCTAACCCTATCTACCTCTCATCTCCACCCTGACCCACACCCCCCACCCTAGTCTATCCCCGTTAATACCATGCATAAGCAAACCATTGATATATGTGTTTCGAAGTGACAGAAACTGTCAACCAATCTGAGTTTGCTTACCAAGGGCGATTGTCCCAATGCCTATGGCCGTGTAAGGCCCATACCACACCGATACCCTAATACCTGATCTCCGAATGTATTGAACATACTGTCTGTTGTCTTCCGCTTACTATTTAATTGTGATACATAAGGTCATCAAGGCCATATAACGTCTGCTATGCTGGGCTGGTTAGCCCCCTCATGTTCTCATTACATGCAACGTGACGATTGTACCACACTACCCCTCATGTGTATCGCAGACACTGTTATGTTGTTGAGACACTGTCTCCTTATGTCATTGTATCTTTTCTGTGTATAATAAAGCTGATTCTTGATTTAAAAAAAAAACCAAAAGAGCCGCCCATTCTTCCAGTAGCCCTTATCTTCATTTTGGTTGCCCCTGTCTGCCTGATATCATGTGTCTGGATCTCCGCTGCCGTGAAACACGAACACAGCATTGAAAACCCGGACCGTCCGGGTGAATCCTGGACAGGTGGCAACCCTACCCCCCTCCCCTCTCATCAACATGATAATGAGATTATTAAATAAAACCTTTCACGTTTTCATTGCATACATTTTTTTAGTCCTGGTGATGTCATCATTGGATCTCTATGCTTCTCTATGCAATGCAGGCAGATCACGGCTGGTGGGAGGAGCCAGCAGGGTACTGTACATAGCTTCCTGAAGACATCACAGCACCCTGTGCCTGAGTACTACTCTCTAAAGCCCCTACCCTTGATGCAAGCAGTGGGCTGGCTCTTGGGAGAAGTTATGTGAAGATTAAATTGCCTTGATGGGTGGACCCAGACTTGAGGAGTGGGTGTATAAGGTGAAAACGACGGCCGCGCGTAGACGTGCAAACACCTCTATAGAACAGGACAAAAATATGCTGTGGTGCGCATGCACGCGCAACCAAGAATACGCGCAAACAGCAGGCACACAGAGAGCGACACAACAAGCATTAAAGGAGAACTATGGGGTCAGTGTTTTCCCCCATAGTTCTCCTTAGGATGTGCCCTTTGACCTGTTGAAGATTTCTGCCTGTACCCTCTTGCCTCGAAATTGTTTGGACGCCTCTTGATTGCTGCCTGTCCCTGACCTCGGCCCGTTTCCTGGACTTGCTTACTGCCTCTCGATTCTGTACCTCGCTGCCCGGCTGGTTCTGATCCTTGGCTCTCCTTGACTCCGCTCCTGCTTCCTGACTTGGCTCATCTGCTCCTGGACTTTCCTTGCACCAGTGCCTGATCCCACCTGCGGCCCTCATACTCTTTGCTGCCCTCTCACATCCTGTTCCCACCTCCAGGTGGTGTAGGATGCGGGAAGAGAACCCTCCTCAACTATCGGTCTCTCACCGGCTACGTGATAGGGTGTTCCTAGGCAGGTTTTATTTGAATATATATATTATATATATAGCCCCATGTAATAAAAGTTTTATTGAATCTATTACTATACATATAGATAGATATAGATAGATATAGATATATAATAGATATGTAATAGGCCAAGGCAACTTGGCCGTGTTTGTGGGAGGAGTTGCGGCGGCTCTCCTCCCCTTAAGAAGGGGGACAGGGGGCTCCTAGAGACGTCACGGCGAGGGCGCGCTTGACCCGCCCGCCCTTCCCCAGGTTCTATCATTTCACTAGAGCGTGCCCCCTTATTTGGCACGCTGACCATAAAATCATGGCACACATCAGGTTGGTATCAGTAGGGGTCATGAAGACGTCGGAAGCCTAAGTAACTCTGACCACAAATAATATATATATATATTACAATTTGTTTTACAAACAGACATTTAATAAGTGAAAGGATTCCTAAAGCACTGAAGATAGCGCACAACACACGCTGCTTGCTTGCAGGCTCTGTTTGTCTGATTGAAACTCTCCTCATGAGCTGTCCAATAAGAAACGAGTCACTGCTCTGCTCTGATTGATTCAAGGTGCTCTGACCGGACCAAAACAAGTCATTCTTATTTGCAACATTTTTACTATCTGCCGCTAATGTTGCCACAAAGAAATACGTAACTATTGGAGATCAGGATATCGGAAGTAGAGGAGACGGCTTCCATTTCAGAGCAGTGTGCAGCAGATTCATATTCACCTCACTTACACCCGTGTGAATCTGTCGCCATCTGTCATGAGATGGATCTCTGATGAGTATCTACAACACTCTTTATGGATTTCACATTCTAACATCAGACGTAGTCACTTGTTTTCCTCTCTAGAGCCGCGCCCAGAAGACACGCTGGCACCGTGCTCCCAAGAGCTGACAATCCGATCACCCTCATGAATAATGAATACGAGGAGAACAACAAAATCAGAGCCATCCGAGCCGCGACCGTCCAGAAACCTTTTAGATTAATGGAGAGGCCGATCCTCCGACACGGCTCGTCCCAAACAAACAACACAGCCGACTCCAGCAAGCCGCGGAAAGCTTTTGTGGTCAGCAGAGGAGCGAACACTTCGGATGAGAGAGATTCTGGCAAAAACCTCCAGACGCTTCCGCACAACTTCAATCAGCGGCGCATAATCATAACAACGTGGCGAGGAACTGGAGAAAAAACACGCCGAGTACGATTTCACCGCGCCGCATTCCGGAAAAGTGATGATTCCGGGACAAGAAAACCGCACGGCGAGAGGAAGCCAACAAATGATAAAGTCAGCAAGAAGAATATCCATTCCATGTGCTGGTGGAGGGCCACGCATTCATACAACCCCACAGCCACACTATGTAAACATGTATATAGCTCTGACATATACCGCAGTGCTGTACAGAGAACACTGAGCCAGTCACAGAGGAGCTTACACTCTAATGTCCCCTCCCCCACAGTCACATCAGTCTCTGTACAGAGGAGCTTACACTCTAATGTCCCCTCCCCCACAGTCACATCAGTCTCTGTACAGAGGAGCTTACACTCTAATGTCCTCCCCACAGTCACATCAGTCTCTGAAGAACATTATATGGAGAGAGATCTCTGTTGGGCATTACATCCAAGACTCCAGTGGTGCAAGAAAAGGGTGTTGGGCAATTTACTCATCATGCTGCCTGAACTGGGAGCAATTGCAGGATTATACATTTGAGATCCATTCGCCCCCACACACTGCAATCATTCAGAGTGTCCCGTGACACAACCAGACGGAGGTTCTAAGTGTAAGCCGACCTTCTGCCACCATTCCCTCCACACTGCTCAGCAAAATCACAACATTCTGTACAGAGACGATATTGATGGAGAAAAATGTACAAAAAGATTCATCTTCAGGTCAGTTCCCTTTCCACCTCCATAGAATATATTATAGGGTTACACAGATACTTTTTGAGCACCAGTGCCGATACCAGTGCCGATACCAGTGCCGATACTTGGCATTTCATGAGAACTCCCAGGGTTGCAGCGGTTGCAGCCGGGGCCGGGCTCTGGCGCTCCACCGCTGTCCTGTTATCATTAGTCTGTATTGTTTTAGAAAAACTGTCACATGACAATAAACAAAAATGTATCAGTACTGGTACTCGCAAAACTGGTATCTGTGCATCCCGAATATACATATTTATAAAAACAAAATGATACATTATAAGAGAGACGTACAAATCCCGGGAGCTCCGTGTGCTCCTTACACATGACAGCCGCCTCCTAATTTTTGAATGTTTCTCTAGTGTAGTCATGGAGCTCAAAAGTATCGGTACTTGTATCGGTACCGATTCAATATATTTTAATGACAACGGTCATTCAAAATCACAAGTACTTTCGGGACCACGTTGAGTCCCCGTCATCAGGCTCAGAATTTGTGTTCAGTGGGTCGCCGCTTGCCTTCCACTTTTCAAGGTGAGAGGCTCCTCAGCCTCCCCCAAGCTTAACACTGTCAGTTCTCGCGCCGAGCAGCCATTCAAAATATGCTGCCCAAGTGTCAGCTTGAGGTGGGGTGGGCTGGGCTTATGGCCGTGAGGGAGCTCCATTCTCTACAGCACCCTTGCGTGTCCTGTAGAGGTGCCTGGCCCGGAGTGATGTCACATTTTGGCTCCCGGCACCTCTACAGGTGATGTGCATATGGATGGCGCTCCGTCACAGCGCATTCTGGTGTGGGAGTGCATTGCCATTAATTTGAATGGCATCCCAAATGCATCTCCCACCCACAGTTCTATCGCCCATCGGAAACGCGAGGTGCCACATGCCGTGCATTCCATTGCAGTGCAACTTGGGTCACGACTTGATGACCAAGGACAAATGTGGGTCCTGAGGTTACACCAGTTGAGAACCACTGGT
>NW_017309567.1:57665-59098 GCF_000935625.1 Nanorana parkeri
CCTCTGACCCCCTTGGTGTGCTGCTCCGACGCGACCCTCCTCATTTTGGCATCTGTTTGGCATTCTATACCGAATAGAGTTATTCTCTATCCGAATTCGATGAATGAAATAGTAACTTTCTCCTCACCTACCAGTCGTTTCTCTTTTACCTGTCACTGACCGATTAGAAAAGTCTAAACACGTAAGCGTCGAATATTATTATTCATTATCATTATTTTAAATATATATATTTTTTTTTTTAAATGATTGGCACCAAGGACATAAATGATGCTTATACTGTATTGTGAAATGCAGTGCCCTAAGTTTATCACATGTAGGTCTTTACTTCCTTTCTAGGATATATATATATATACAGTATTTCGTCTTTTTCCCCTGAAGAAGCCCCTACGGGCGAAACATGTTGGGATATACAAGAGCATATATACACCTCTGAACAACAACTATGTGATTCAGACTCGTACGGTATCGTTACCATGTGGTGAATGTACCAGCATATGTCCTTTATACAAATTTTATAAATGTCAAAATGATGTACTAAATAAATGTATTTTCTAAATTTTTATTGCTGAGGTCTGGAAACGTTTCTTTAAAGCCCCCTTCTCTCTTTTTCCTATGGGCAATTGCACATCCCATTGTGAAAATGCCTCTTTCTTTTTTGTTGTACTACATATT
This sequence comes from Nanorana parkeri, assembly GCF_000935625.1. Classification (NCBI taxonomy): domain Eukaryota; kingdom Metazoa; phylum Chordata; class Amphibia; order Anura; family Dicroglossidae; genus Nanorana; species Nanorana parkeri. The sequence goes on from NW_017309567.1 coordinate 58,338, forward strand.
GGGTTGTGAAACTTCCAGTCCCTCTGTTTCTACTTGCAACACATGCCCACTAATGTTAAAATTTGACTAAGGTCTCGTTCACACCTAGGCGTATTGCATATGCGCGTCTGTCGCGCGACCGCCACGCGTTTTTTTTACCGCGATTCGCGGTAAAAAAAGTTGCGCGTTTCCGAAGGCTACTTGGCTGTATCCCAATGGAAACGCGCAACAAAACGGCCCAAAGTAGTACCTGTACCTTTTCAGGCGTGGGGCGTTTTGTAGCGCATTAGGGACGGGCGGAAATACGCCAAGGTGGGAACGAGACCATTGAATACAATGGGATTTATATTTTTGAGCGTTTTGTAGAGCGTTCGTTGAGCGTAGAACGCGCTACAAAACGTTCAGGTGTGAACGAGTGCTAAAACAATACAGACGAATGGTTTCAGGACAGCGGTGGAGCGCCGGAGCCCGGTCCCAGCTGCAACCGCTGCAACCCTGGGAGTTCTCATGAAAATGCCGAGTATCTGCACTGGTACTCGAAAAGTATCTGCGCACCCCTAATAAATTCCATAAACACTCAGTGAAGTTTTTGAAGGTGAACGGTCTTCAGAGAGTCTGTCAATGAACGGATCAATGAATGCGATCAGATTGATAACGAGGGGAATTCACGTTCTGTAAAAAGGCAAATTAAGATTTTCAATGAATTTCCCCGACAATCCACGTGGAGTTTATTGGATACAATGTATACACATCAACACTTTTTTGGATGAATCAACTATTTT
>NW_017309568.1:0-20109 GCF_000935625.1 Nanorana parkeri
TATATTTCGCTATCACAACGATCGGAGTCAGAATAGTTGCTATAATGTGTAAATTATGGGGGTTATTCGCAAAAGGGTGAAGAGTTTGGAGAAGGCAGGAGAAGTGAACAATCTAGGCCAATTTAGCTGATTTGGAAAAATTCTCCAATTCAGCTCACTTTCCAGTTCAGCTATGTTGTTCACTTCTCCAAACTCTTCACCCTTTTGTGAATAACCCTGTATGTAGATAATGTTATTTCCAAATGGCTTTACTTAAAGGGAACACTAGACTGGTACTCATGCCTTTCTTCCTGTAGCGGGCATATTCTTACAAAACATACCTTAATAAAGGCAGATATAGTTGATAGCTCTTTTCCCTTAACCAACACCACTGAACGTAAATTCCAGTAACCTTGGAAATCTGCCCATTCTCAAAGTCTTAATGTTCTGTATACTTATATCGTGAATTAAATGAGACAATTTTAAAAAAAACATGGCGAGGATATAACAAGGAAGAATGACGGACTGGGTCCTTGCAAATACAATGACCATGTTTTCTCGTCATTGTAATTTTATTTGCAGATACAGGGCATAGCTGAGATCTGCTGTCCTTGAATTTATTTTGTTGTTTTGTGGCCTTGACTTTGTTAGGACTTATTATGATTTCATTTTGACTATTTCCCATTGCATTATATTGTTACTTTTATGGGCCTTTACACGGCTTTTGTTAGTTTGTTCTGTTCATATTGGTCAAACGATATATATGTTATCCTGGATTCTGACAAAGCGGCCTCCATTTTTCCCAGTTTGAAGCTCTTGGATGAATAATGTATTGTTATTCAGATAACATGCCTTATGTAATTATTATCATACTAAGTGTCTATTAGAAGATTTTTAGAATGCAGCTCCAGATAGAACAAGACCGATTCAAGAATACAGGTGCATGCCAATAAATTAATATATAAACATTGAATAACATTGAATAATTATTCTACATTAGAACATAGTACAGAATTTTAAAAAAATACATGTTTTTATATAATGTCCCTATTTAGTGAGGTTCTTCTGCGTATTCACAGAATATTTATCACACTTTAAACATTTGCTGCAGATATGCTCCTACTGTACAATAAACATTCACCAGTTTGAAAATCCACCAATATCTCATTCACCGTGTTGTATGGTTAATGCTAGCGATGAAAATCAATGAATTCTGTAAGGTAAATATTCGTAGATGAACCAGAGTTTTATAAATATGCCCCACAGAAACAATCAATCTTATTATTTAGAAAAAGTTATATTGAGGTATGATATCTACTAGTGATGAGCCGAACACCCCCGTGTTCGGTTCTAACTCGAACTTTCGAACATATCTAGCCAATTACGGCGCAGTGCATTGTGGGATGTGCCGGGGTCGAACAGACCGCGGACATCCCATAATGTTCGGCGTTCGGCGAACGCTAGAACATGCAATGTTCGAGTCGAACCTATGGTCGATGCAGCCGGTCGATGCAGCCCATCCTTAATATCTACCTCTGCCTCATGTGTACAGGTAGGTACTGGTATGCATTGCAAGGTATATTATATACTTCACACTGCTCCACTCTGCACTAGAGTTTTATAAATATGCCCCACAGAAACAATCCATCTTATTATATAGAAAAATTAATACTGAGGTATGATATCTACCTCTGCCTCCTGTGTACAGGTAGGTATGCATTGTAATGTATATGATATACTTCACACTGCTGGATGCTGTCCTGTACATTATACACTTAACCCTGAACACTGTCCTATATAGTATGTACTCTACATTACTCACTCTTCACACTGTGGTGAACATTTTATACTCCATGGGACTCCACTTGTTCCCTTATGTTGTTTAATATACAGTATATGACTCTGCTCCACCCTGTCCACTGTGGTTATTAAGTCCTACTTCACACCACTCCAATCCACTCTAAACACTGTGCTGTATATTCTATACTACACATGGGGCCACAATAAAAATGCTGTTGTATGTTATATGGGCCACACTTTTGTATCCTATATAGTTTATTGTTTAGTATATACCCTGACTCACCAGACAACAGATTGCATTCATTGTCAAAAACACGTCCATGCATAAACAGCATACTTCTGCTGGTCTAAATGAAGCCACTATACATCCACTTTAAACAGCTGATTAACTTCCTGGAGTTAGAAAAATGAGAGCAAAAGGAAGCAGCATGTCAAGTGCATAACTGTAGTCACTGTGGACCATGCAACTGCTATGGGGCACAAGAGACTCCGCAAAATAATTTATCCTCACAACAATGGTAGTTAGATATCCAGTTCAGATACAGGTATTAAAGCAAACAGTAGGCTGCTTTGTTAGAATTCCTTTTAGAATGGCACGGACATCGGTAGTGGGATTTCAAGATGGACTCAAGATGAAGAGTCAAAGCCTAATAATAATTCTGCTTTGGGATTATTTATATGTGTTTTTTTGTTGTTTTTGTATGCGTTACAGCTTGCTGAGCCTTCTCACTAATGGCTTATAACAGTATAATATAAGATATTGTGCTTGTGGTAAATTGCATACATTAGGGGTTACAAACCTTTACTGAGAAAAATACATATGCTGCAATTGCTCACCTTTCCATGCTAGCTTTCTGCCTTCCATTTTGATGTAGTGGTTTCAGTACTTTCTTAGTCACAGGTTTGGATTTCAGTAAGGAGCTTTGACTTTACTTTATTGTATGTGTCTTTTCTAAAAATCACTCCGAAAGTAATAAAGACATTGTATTAGCTTGACAGCCAGACCACCAGCATTTTCAGAAGGGTGTCTGCATTTCTCTCTGAACAGGTTACCTTTAAAGACAGCATAAAAGCAGTATGTTAGTGTGTGAGGAAATCTGAAATACATGACCTATGAGTGGTCCCTGATAATTGGGTTAGGAGCAGCGTGCTAGGACTACAAAAGCTCCTTTCATTTTCTAACTGGTATGTGAGACTTTATACCAAAATGTAATACAAATGTATTTGCTGTATAATAAAATGTTATTGAAACTCTTAAAGGATAAGTTCACCTTTTGCAAAAATTAAAGAAATTCATAATTAATAATATATATACAAAATATGCATTTCTTTAATATTTGCATTCAAGTCTTGCAACGGTGCAACGGTGATCACAGCTGCAAAGCTCAGGCTTCTGCACATTTTCAAACTGGCAGAGCTCGTACGGAGGTACAGAGTTTAATTTAGGAGAGATGTGGAAGGACGGCTGGACTTCAATCTGCATTAAACCAACTCGTACAGCGTCCAGCCGTCCCTGCTCTAGGTAGAGCTGCCCATATTCCAGTATCTACCTAGAGCAGGGGTAGCCAAACTCCGGCCCTCCAGCTGTGGGGGAACTACAAATCCCATGAGGCATTGCGAGATTCTCACAGCCGCAGGCATGAATCCCGGAGAGAGATGCATCATAGGATTTGTAGTTTCACCACAGCTCGAGGGCCGAAGTTTGGCTACCCCTGACCTAGAGGGATCCGCCATCTCTCCTAACTGAAACTCTGTACCTCCGTACGAGCTTTGCCAGTTTGAAAATGTGCAGAAGCCTGAGCTTTGCAGCTGTGATTGAGTGATCACCGTTGCAATGCTTTCCAGGCTTGAATGCAAATATTAAAGAAATACATATTGTTTTTATATACCGTATTTGCCGGCGTATAAGACGGGTTTTTAAACTTAAATCGGGGGTCGTCTTATACGCCGGGTATGGATGTACATAGTACAAATCTTCCGGGTTCTGTCAGTATACCGCGCTGAGCCAATCACGGCAGGCTTTGTATTCATTAATACAAAGCCTGTATTCATGAATACAAAGCCTGCCGTGATTGGCTCAGCGCAGTATACTGATGGAACCCGGAAGATGGAGGACACAGAGGGGATCGGGGACAAGGTAAAAGACTGTAATCCCGAGTGTGGCTCGGGGTTACCGCTTATGGTACTGAAAATTAACCCCGAGCCACACTCGGGAATACCGCCATGGAGGTTAGTGTGTGTATTCAAACATTATTTTGGGCTATACTCGTCTTATACGACGAGTATAGCCCAAAACCTATATTTTAACATAAAAAGTAGGGGGTCGTCTTATACGCCCAGTCGCCTTAATTTGTTTAATTTTTGCAAAAAATTAAATTAAAGTTGTTTAATTTTGTTGTTTAAAATTAAATTAAAGTTGTTTAATTTTAATTTTAATTAAATTAAAGTTGTTTAATTTTTGCAAAAGGTGAACTTATCTTTTAAAGAGAGACTGATGTAAATTTAGGAAACTTTACTAAAACCTCACTTATCCTTTAAAAGATACCCTACCCACATCTTACACCTATGTCCGCTCCTCCGAAATCTTAACTGTGCAGCCCACTGGGAGCTGCACAGCTGCCACTCAAAATTCTTCAGGTCTGGCTCCTGTTACATGTATGTGTGCCACAATATCCATTCATTTATATGAAAAGACCATTCACCAAGGATATGCAAAGGCCATTTACCAATGTCACTATGTTCCATAGGAGTAAATGTTGATTGTGTATCTTTTAACCCTTTCGCTGCCAAGCCCTCCGGAACATTTTTCAAATCAGCTGGCCAAGCCATTTTTGAATTTTCTGCAATTTTTTCCTATTGGTTTGATTTTCAGCAAATCAATAAAGATCTGACAAAACTCTTTGACCATTCTGTAAATTTTGTCGACCTATAAGTGCATATAGGTTTCTCTGTTAACATAAGATCCTCGTTGAATCTTGTTGAACAGGAAAACAGTCATCAAATGTCTGGTGGTTTAGGGTTTGTGTACACGGGCATTTCTTTGCATCAGAGCTATTTTTCCTTATGCAAGTGAAAGTGAATGCAAAACCAAATGATTAATATTGCTTCTAGGAAGGTAATTTATCGGTCAGAAAAACAAGGGAAGCTTCCTTTGTGACAAGATGTATGTGCGACAATAAAGAAGAGGGGTATACTGGCAAGTAGTGTGGTGGGATACCTTTTGGATTGAAGTACCTATAAGCATCTTACACGTATATCACATGCAAGCTGAATTCACCTGAAAACATGCTGTATTTGATCATTTACATAGGACCTAAGGAAGCAGGGATCTGAAAGGCCTAATGCAAGATGTGCTGGCCATAGCAGGGGGTTTTCTTATGTGCCAGCCCCACCTTACAAAATTCAGGGTTCCCAACAACCATTTATAAAATGTAGGGATCCTTGAAATAGATAGTGACAGTGTGTTTTCAGAGAGAGATATTTATGGCTATACATTGCTATATATAAAGGTATACAGTGCTATATATTGTTCTGTATTGTGTTATATTACAGTGAATTGTGCCCTGTCCTGCACTCTACCCAGCTGCCAGCAAATACACCCAGTGCACTGTAATGTCCCTGCCCATGGCGATAGTGACAGCATAGTCGCCTCTACCTTCTCAAAGGCCTCAATTAGTAACTACCAGGCCCCCTCAAGTGATAAAGAGTCTATGCAACTGCCCGGGCAAAACACTGCCATGCTGTTTTAAAGCTGGTATGCCTGGGGTAAAGGAGCCACACTAGGCCAGAAATTGTGGCATCTCTCTAGGAGCAAACTGAAAAAAACATTGACATTTGATTTCCTGATTAAAAGCTGGCTGATGTCTCCCTATTAAAATGTGGCCTAGTTAAAGTGCTTTAATACTGTGCATGGAGTCTGTACAATATTTTGTAGGTTTTTTTATGAAATAACACACTCTAATGTCAAAAATGCTACAACTGTGGCCTACTGAATTTTTTCTGGGGAATTTAGCAGCACTGGAGCAGACAAAATCTGGAGCAGTTGCCCAGGGCAATAAATCAGCTCACTTCAGTTTCAGTTCAAATCTGAGAAACAAAGAACAAAAAGGGCACCTCCATAGTGTAAAAATGAAATTTAATGATAAAATGCACAGCTTGTATTGTACTTACAAAAAGTCGGTAGTAAAAAGGCATAAAGAAATCGATAGGATATCGGATCATCTAGCAGAGGAAGTCTGAAAGGATGTGTAGTATCAGCGTCCACTGCCCCTGTGTAGTCAAAGGTTTACGCGTCTCTGGGGCATGAAGGGGCGTGCCCCAGAAACGCGTAAACCTTTGTCTACACAGGGGCAGTGGACGCTGATGAAGGGAGCTGCCACCATTTTTCTTCTGTGGCCATTTTCCCATTGTTTGCCCTCCCATTGTTTCCTATACATAGGGTGCAATAAACCGACTGCAGCTGCCATTTTTCTTAGAGCCCTTAGACCAGGGCCTACAGCTCGCGGTATACTGAGCTTAGGGTAACGGGAGGACGCTAGTTTGTGTCCTCCCGTTACCCTAAGGAGAACTATGGGGAAAAACACTGACCCCATAGTTCTCCTTTAAGATCTCCTTTTCAAATGACGAGCTACATGAGATCTACCAACGAAAAAAAAAAACCTAACTCGCGCTCTCTTGGCTGTCTCTCCTTGCTGTATCTCCTCTCTCTCCTGGCTGTTTCTCTTCGCTCTCTTGGCTGTCTCTCCTTGCACTCTCTCCCCTGGCTGTCTCTCCTTGCGCTCTCTCCCTTGGCTGTCTCTCCTTGCGCCGTCTCTCCCTGCTCTCTCTCCTGGCTCACCTTGCTGTATTTTGCAAACAGTGCAGTGCAACAGGCTGTGTAAACTAATAGTCTTTGAGGTAATACATAGCACTTAAACCACCAGAATCCACCAGAAAGGTGTCAGGGAGCTTGGCTCAGCAGACTCAGGGTAATAGGTAATCATGTGTGCACACAGTGGTGTAACTACCGCCATAGCGACCCACGCGGTCGCTATGGGGCCCTGGGCAGTGTGGGGCCCGGTCATAAGCAGGCAATTACAGAAGTGTCCCCTAAAAAAAGGCTAAAAAAAGGCTGCCGCCGCAGCGGTCACTCACGGGCAGGACCGGCTCTAAGCGTGCTCACGGGGAGGGAGTCACATGCTGCCGCTGTCTCCGCTCACAGAGACATTTGTGTGCTATCCGTTGAGGGCCACCCGCCGAGGAGTCTCACATCGTCCCTACACTGTGCAGACTGTACACAGAATTTTGCTATGGGGCCCAATCATTTCTAGTTACGCCCCTGTGGTCACAGCTAAATAAATATACCAAAATGGAATAAAGGGGCCGCCATTCACACCCTTCCTGATCTACCAGCATCAGATTTGAGAGCTACTGGTAGATCACGATCTACCTAATGGGCACCCCGGCCTTAGACCATAGGTGCAACATTTGCAACATTTATAGGCTCTGAGGAGGACAAGAAACACCTGACCCAATTGATCCATGTGAGAACAAAATACACCTAAGGCCCCGTTCACATTGAGCGATTTATCGCGTGGTAATTCCCACGATATTGCGGCAAATTACCGCGCGATATCGCTCTTCAATGCTTCTCAATGGGGCAAAGGGTCCTGCTGTCGCGGGTCGTGTGTCGCTACAGCAGGACCCTTTTTGGAGCGGATTTTGCTGCGATTCAAATGCTTTCAATGAAAGCATTTGCGCGATATCGCGCGGCAAATTGCGCGTCAAACGCGCGATTTGCATATCGCAGAGTGTGAATGGGGCCTAAGGCCACAGCTGACCCAACATGTGAGGAGGAAACATGTCATATGGCCCATCTGACTTATGTGAAAAGGACAAGCAACACCTGAACTATAAATCAAAAGAACTTGCGCTAATGGAAATAGTAAATGAAAGATATTAACATGTATATAAATATAAAATTAGTAAAAGCTTGGATAAAAAATATATATTAGAAATAAAATTAAATAGTATGACCCAGAAACTATATAATTCTTATAAAACCGAAGGGAAACGGAAAGCTGCTGAACTCAGGCAATATGCCCCCAGAGATCTCAGAGATGTAGAGACCGGGATCTTTAATATCAGGTCTCCTCGGTTAGATATCCATCCGGACAAAAAACACGAAAGATGCGCTCATAACGTAATAAGTTCAACGTTTAATAGGTCAAAAAAATATATAATTTTGTATACAAAAAAAGTGCTATGTTAAAATCAATAAAAGTAGAAAGCCGGCTAGTCACTCAAGCATGAGTACTAAAGACTGGAACAATGACGTAAAGCTAGGCCCGCCCCCTCGGGCCTTTACGTCATTGTTCCACATGTATGTCACGTATATGTGACACTTATTCACGATACTTTTGACACATTTTGGCAACACCATTAGTTTACACACTTAGTTAGACACATGTTTCTGATATTTATGTGGATCTCCGTATGATTGCCTCACACTGAGGTGGTATCAATCTGATCCTTGCCGTTATTAATATTCCTGAAGGGCGTTTAGCGCTGTACCTTTGGTTGCATCAACACCTGAACTATATAAGAAGGAATATTGACCTGACCCACGTGAGCAGGAGAAGTGACACCTGAAACAGATGAGCAATACAAACAACACCATTCCTATGAGATGAGCGGATGTAAGTAGGATGTATAAGATGGAGGACCTGATCCATGTGAAGAGAAGAAATAACTAAGGAATGGAGGAGAATCGACAGAGGTATGAGAGGGGAGAAGTGATTTCTGGAAATGCACATTGTGTACCGACCCACCTTCATTATAAACATTGTGAACAGGGGTCAGAGAACTGAGGCCATGCCATCATGATATTGGTATAGTGGAAAATCTGAATCAGCAGAAAATGAAAGCTTTTTCTTTAACAGTCTTCAAAGGTGGCTGCATGAATCTCTAGGTAAACGTCAAAATTAATTTCCAAGAAGCTGTAGTACCTAATCGTTGTCCCCCCCTTTTTGCTGGGACTTAAAAATTAAGCAAAATGCATAGCACATTTGTAGCTATCAGTGCAGTATTACACACAGCAAGGTTTCTCATCAGATGTTTAAACCTGGTAATACAACAGTCTTCTGGCAGTACTGCATATAAACATTCTGGGAGGCAGACTCCCACAGTTCGTTTTGCATACCTCATCTTGATATTGATGAAAAAAATTCTATTTTCAGTGTGTTGAAGAATCTTTAAATTCTGTCTCAGACAGGAAGGCTTCAGCTACATGAGCAAGTTTTAATCTCTGCGATTAAAAAACTGCATAGTCTACATCAAATGGCTGTATGTGAGCATTGCTTGATTAATCCCATGAGATTAATCGCACAAAGGCAAAAGAAGAAAAGAAATCACCCAAAATCTCCTAAAGGCTCGATTAAGCACCTGGCCCATTAAATTCTATGGAGATGATAAATCTAGTGAAGTTTACATGACACAATTAAACTGCGGCATTTTCCCAACTGTACAGGATGATTGAGCTGCAAGGTCATTAAAAATCTCTTGTGTGTCAGGTCACACAGGAAACATTAGTGGCAGAAAAAGATTTTTTTTTTAATGAGTATTCTCTTATGATAACACGGGGAAACATTAGCCGACTACTAAGCTCTAAGTTTTTCTTATAATACACTGTTTGTTTAAACTGTATTTGTCACCTATACAACAACAACAACAAAAACATGTAAGCAAAGAGCATTTAAAGGAGAACTATGAGGTGAGTGAAAATCTCTCATCCTCATAGTTCGAGCCGACATGTGACAATGAAACTGTCACACGTGGACTCATTAGATCGGGAAGTGAGCGGACACATACCGTCGCTCGCTCTCTTCTCGATCTTCTCCCCTCAGGGATTCCCCCCTCCCCTCTATTCCAGTGCTGACTGGAGGAACGGACTGGGGAAGGCCAGACACAGCTGGCTCTGCTTCTAGATAGGCAGAGCCCGCTGTCACTAACGCAGCTGGGTGGATCTCGACAGTGATGTCGGGATCGGCCCCGGCTGCGGCGGTCTCAGTATACCGCGAGCTGTAGCTTGCAGCATACTGAGCTTTGGGTCACGGGAGGACGCTAGTATATGTCCTCCTGTGAGCCTTAAGAGAACTATTGGGAAAAACACTTACCCCATAGTTCTCTTTTAAATCTAACCCCAACTCTTGGGTAACTGAGTCAATATCCCAGCAGCTTAAAACAATGCAGAGCTGTCCTTGTAATTGAGGGTGTAGAAAAACAGTTTGTTTTGAATACCTTACAGGGTTATTCACTAAAGGGTGAAGAGTTTGGAGAAGGCAGGAGAAGTGAACAATCTAGGACAAAATAAATGATTTTGAAAAATTCTCCAATTCAGCTCACTTTCCATTTCACCTATGTTGTCCTAGATTGTTCACTTATCTTGACTTCTCCAAACTCTTCACCCTTTGATGAATAACCCTGTTTGTGTTTTTTGTTTCACGCTCCCCCATCCTTAAGCTGAAAACTATCCCGCTCGGAGACTACAGCTACAGCTAAAGACAGCAACACACAATTGTACTGTGCACTGTTACATAAATACCAACTTCTTGACACTTTTGGACAACCTTCTCTCAGCCCCTGCCTTTCTCTACTTGTCTTTGATGCCATTCATCACACTGCTGGACTTAGTGGAAGGTGAAGGGGGTTTGGTATTGGCATAATAGAGCACCTAAGAACCTGAGGCTCATGGGACACGCTGGTCGTCAGCTGCAAAGATGTACAAGAGTGATTGGTTTACTTAAAGTGTATCTAAACCCCAAAACCAAAATTGAATATATTGCAGCTTACCAGTCATTAGATGTGTTTGCTGCATTTGTTTGTGTCTGTTAGGCCCCTTTTACATGGATGATCCAATGAGGTCCACCTGTCAGTTTTTCAGGTGGATCTGATCAGAAGCCCAATGTTACTCTATGGGCAGCCGAATCTAAACAGACACATTGGTTTACAACTGAATACTCCCAACTCTGTCTAAAGGTGCCCATACACCTTATGATTACCAGCCGATTTTCGTATTCGATTGCGTTTTGTCCGAGGATCGCAAGGTGTATGGGCAGCTTAAGTCTGTAAAAAAAAAAATGGAACAGAGTTCCATTCTGGTGTACTTGATCATGACGGATTGGAGCTAATCTGATCTAACCGGACACATGTGCACTAACATCTAACTCCCCATAGACCTAACATGGGTCCATACTTTGAAATGGAGGGAAAAGCTGAACAGACATGGATGTCACAAGAGTTACACCTGTTCCGTTGTGCTTTGATCAGCAGGTCGGAAGGGATGGTGCCTGTGTGAAAGGGACCTTAGGTTTTTTTTGCTTTATCTTTAGAACAGGGAGTATGTTAGAACTACAGAACACCTCCCCCCTTCCTCTTCTTCATTTCATATGGTGGGAGATACAACAACAAAACTTTCGACTGCATGTTTAACAGACTAAAATAGAACACATAAGATAAGTTTATTGTTATGGTTTACATAGACTTTAATTGATAATAATAACTGTGCATATGTTCCTCAGGTGATCATGCACACACCTTGAACAAGCTGTTCTGTCCTGTATTGTTCTGCAATATTTCTGAATCAATTCCTACTGAATTCCTACTGAAATCAATAAAGCCAAACTGTATCTTAACTGGCAGCAGCAGAGAGTGCACCCAACGTTGCTGTTTAATTTACAGATGGAGACTGGTGGCTAAGTCACTTCTAACTTCTTATACATCTCCTAATGACTCCTGGGTGCGTTCACACCCACTGCAGAGTTCTGGCTGCTTCAACACACTTTCTAGCCTTCCACTTACATTCCCCATAGTATGAAATAAACTAATAATTAACCAGTAAGAGGGAGAGGAACCCCAACACCATATGTGCACTGGAGTATTTGGGTGATATAAGAAACCGTCAGGTGGTTTAACTCTCCCGCAACTAACAAAACTCAAATATCGGTTTTGAGTGGACTGATCTTTTAAATTGTAGTTTGCACGTTTTAACTAAAAATTGTCAGTACCCTCAACCCCCCAACATCCACAAAACCCCTTCCCAACTCTATCCAAAACTAAATAGGTTTTGCCTGGAGTTTAACTTTAAGCCTCAATATACAAATAGGGGACACAGGCTGTATGCTTAAAGTAGTATTAAACTCTCAAACTTTTTTCCCCCATAATGAATCCAGATCAAATATACATTGCCCAAACACTCACAGTAATCATCTTTCTGAACAGCTGGCTCCAAGATGACAATGGACAGAGCGGTCTTTAGAGGCACACACAGATTACTAGCACACACAAGGGTGGCTCCATAGGATCCATAAGACCCTGTATGGAAAGAGAGCCACCCTAAAACAGAATATCAATGCCAGTGCTAAGGGCTAGGGTTGGGCTTGACGTTCGAGACCAACGTGAATTCGACTCGAAAATCAGCAGGTCGTGTGTTCGGTGAACACACGAACTGTCAGGGTGGTCGGTGGGCTGTTCACCGGCACATGGCTCTGTGCCTTGTGAGCCCTGATTGGCTAAAGCCTTGCACCTGACCACAGGTCAAGTCCAAGACTTTGCCCAATCAGAGCACAGAGAACTGTGAGAGCCATGATTGGGCAAAGTCATGATGACTCTGCTCAATATTGACTAACCTGTTACAACTGTTAACAGTTGGGCGGAGCTATCTGTCAGTGCTATGCTAATGTTTATCTGTCAAAATGCCATTATGCGGCGGGTGTGCGCCGCGAGTGAACGGGATGGCGGTCGTCGTTTTTTTTAACAATTATTATTTCTATTTATTTTTTATTGTTTTATTTCGTCGAGTCCTCGTCGTCACGGACAACACTGGATGTCATGATTGACGCTGGATTACGTCATTGGATCCATTTTTTGTTTTTTAAATAAAGGATTTTTTTCAAAAGTGTGGCCTCTTTTGTAAAATTTTTATTTAACACTTTAGTCAATGGGTAAGGCTACAAGTACCCCATACTCATTCACAAAGGGGAGTCTCATCTGGGTGCCCCTTTACTAAAGGGCTTGTGGGGAAGAGGCCCTTGTCCCCATCGGCATGGGAACAAGGTGCTTTTCCAGGGGAGACACTGGGTGTTAAACCCCCTTCCTGTCCAGGCCATTTTTCAATATTCAGAGCTGCGGTACTTTGACTGATGTTTATCCCATCATGCAACGCTGTACTGAAATGAATTTTATACCATTTTTTGTGGACAGATAGAGCTTTCTTATAGTGATATTTAATCACCACTGGGGTTTTTATTTATTACTGTATAACAAAAAAAGTACCCTACATTTTGAAAAAAAAACTTTTCCCTATGAAACGTTATGAAACATTTATTATTACCCCAATTTTTTTGGTAAAATATAAAAGTCGGGGTAACGTTGGGTAAATAGAGACCAAACATGTCAAGCCTTAAAATTGCACGCGCCTGTGAGATCGCAGAAAATTACCATATCCAAAATTGGCCATAGGCGACGCTTTAAAAACTTTTACCGCTCATCAGTTTAGTGTTATCAGTGATTGATGGCCCTAAAATGATTGCTCTCACTCCGACATGCGTGGCGATATGTAACATGTGCGGCACAATAGGCGGAATCACCGTTTTCGCACGTAGCCGAACCCGATGTAATATACATCACTTCCTGCATTCGGGGATCGAAGAGGAGATCAAAGGGAGATCATGTACTGATCTCCCTTTGATCTCCACTGGCAGAGTCGCAGTGCCAGTCCCAGCCGCACCGGGCACAGCAGGTCTCGGGACCGGCAGCAACGGAGATGGCGCGCGGGGGGGCGCACCCGCACCTACTGTAAGCGATCGGGCGTCTCTCACTTGAATGTAAACAGCCATCGCTGGCCGTTTACATTTTTGACACGTGCGGGGGGAGGGGAAGGGCGTCTATGGAACGGCCGTGGACTGGAGGTGGTTACAAAAAAAAATTCATTTTTTTTCTTTACAAATGTCAGTTTTGCTGCAGCAGGTTTTATACATTGTTACAGATTTGCCACTTTACAGGCAGTTTAAGGGGACCCCCCAGGCACGATATTTAAAGGAATTTTTTATTTTTATTGTTACAGTTTAAGTGAAAAATTACTGCTCCTCTAAAAACGGTATTTTTAAACGGTTTTTTTCTTCATTGATTCCTGTCCTCCAGGGCAGTACCCGGATCCCCATACACCTTTTATGGCCAATAACTTGCATATAAGCCCTCTTAAAGGGGACATTTGTTTTTGAAAGTTCTACCCCCATAGACTTGCATTGAGTTTGAGTTCGAATTCAAACCTTTTGGATGTTCTAAAGTTCGAATTGGAACCAACATGGGCCTGTTTGGCCCATCACTACTCAGGAGACCAGATGTTTCTGCAGGAAACTAAAACTTTACAATATCAAGGCGCCGCATCCATTGTAAGTAATTTTATCAGCATTTGGAGTCGTTTAAAAACCTTTTGACTTTAATATAACGGTAATGTGACACTCTGGGAAAAATGAAAATTTACACTTCACACAGACACTGGATGTGTAAATTATCATTACAAAGCTTGGTGTTATGTGCAAAGGGCTGCTGCAAAGTATAAAAACCGTACCTTGCAGTGCGCCATGCCCTTCACATAACGCCAAGCTTCCGGGCTCTGAACAGAGAGAGAGATGTGTCCCAAACTATACAACACTCCGGTCACATCACACCGTCGCTCTTTACTCTCCTACAATTCTGTGACTGGAGGAGAGGAGTGGGCGGGGATGTCACATCATCTCTACTATATGCAAAACTAAAGAAAAATAATATAAATAAATAAAACAGGGATGCACAAATCCCAGGAGCTCCGTATGCTCCTTACAAATGACAGCTGCCTCTTAACGTTTGAGTTTTTCTCTAGTCTAGTCTTGGAGCGGGAAAAGTATCAGTACATGTACTTGTGCCGAGTACGGTACTTGGTATCTGAACATCTCTACTTCATTATATATACTCATATGAACATGTAATATTAGTGACATATTAGACCACATTTTGCTCAATGTTTTATTTGATCAAAGTATAATAGTCTGGTGTATATTGCGTCTATACTTATACCACTCTGAAAATGTTCTTTCCTTTAACATAAATACAAATTAGGGTCACAGGTTACATTCTTGTTGCAAGCATTTTGTAACTTCCTTCCTAATCACTTCCAGACCTGGTCTCCAGGGTTCCTTATTAATATAGTGCATAACATTTAGAATTTCTGGAAGAACCATACACTTAACATCTTAGAGGAGCCCTTTGTTTTTGTATTCCGGATTCATTCTTAGCAGGTGCCGCATGTGGCTGGTTTTATCCCTTGTCAAAACCCATACACCATGGCTATACAGTGCAGTGACTGCTCAGCCTGCATGCCCTGTCACCTGTATGCTCATCCTCATTAAATAAAATAGGCATTCAGGTCTATTTTTAGGACTCGCCGGCATATGCTCAATTTATTTTAACCCCTTCCCAGGCGGGCTTTCCTGGTAGCAACAGTGTGTGGGGAAAGAATAACAAAACCAGCTTATTTGAATGTAAAATGATAATGGAACCTAGCAGAGAAGGCACTGCGTTGTTAGGGAAAAGCTGGACATTGCTGAGAGGAGGGGGAAAAAAAAGATGCTTTGAAGATAAATTCTGCCATGTGTCCTCAAATTGGAATGTGCATTAGTTGACCCATTCTTGCCACGGTCAGATTATTGCTATTATGTTTCCTGGGTGACTAATTTTCTGCTCCAGGTCAGTGCACTAAGAGTATGTCTGTCCAGTCCTGACTGGAGAGAACTATAGCAATGCCTGTGCTTTATGTCCCACCATACTGCGTGTACAGACAAACTCCACACATTTCTGCATCTTTTCTGATAAAGAAAGGACATTCTATTTTTAACTATAAATGTAGCAGATGAAATGGTGTAGCTTATATTATATTTTCAGGATTTTTTTAGTAGGACACTGTAAAGGGAAAGTGACTGTGGTAACCCATAGCAACTAGATTGTATTTTTATAAAACAAAAAAACGCCTCTTTCACATGACATGGGTGTCTTCCATTCTGATCAGATGGGCATGCGTTCACAAATCCCCTGCTGATCCGAAGTAGAACGAAACATGTCACTCTTGCGACTGTTCAGTTTTGAGTAAGGAACTGAGCTGCATGGACCCGTGTTAGGTCTGTGGGGAGTTGGATGTTTACATTTGATTCTCCACCATCCGTCGTGGTCAGGTCCACCAAAACAAAACTCTGTTCCTTTTTTTTCCGGACCTAGATGGATTGGGGGGAAACCATGCGTCTGTTCACACCAAGCTGCACGTAGAGTTACATGGGGCTTCCGATCCAATCTGCCTGAAAAACCGACGGACGGATCTGAACGGACCACCAGTGTGAAAGGAACCTTTGGGAGGATTATAAACCCTCTCCGCTTTTTTTTGCTCATCTGTGTCTCATTGGGGAGATTTCCCTTTACTTCCCGTCCGATAGCAACAAAAGGAAGTGAGAGGAAATCCCTCTAAAGAGAGAGAAATGGCCCAGTTGGAAGATTTCCCATCTATTTCTGTTCTCGGGACCACCCAAAATTTGGGACTTTCTTTCATTTTTAGCGAACACCAGGACAAATAGGAAGGGTAAATCTCCCTAATAGGGACACAGACAGACCGGACAGCCATTCTAATCCCCCGACATTCCAACTACTACAAAAAAAAAAAGTTTACTAAGTCTAGGGGCAGAGGGACAAGGAGCAATACTTACCGTACTCCTCGCTCAGGCAGGCTCCCTCCATAGGTGCAGTCTTGCAAAGCCTCCTCTCTACATGATTGCATGCTATCCACATACAATACAGGGACAATAATGAGCATTAAACCCTTGCAGTGTGGAAGGGGGGAGGGGGAAATAAATGTCTTTTCTTCATCCCCGAACTGGGTTTTAAAGTATATATACTGTAATCCCAATCACTAATATCTTGTTATATACGTTTGTTGAATGTTGCCTCATCACTGTTCCCTGGCTGCTGCACATAACCTACACTTGTGTGGAATACCTGCTCCCCCAGCACACCCTGTGGTTTCTTCCGCAAACTCATACATCACTACAGGATGTACAGGCAGATGGGGGGAACCACAGTATGTGTCAGGGGAAACAGGTATTCTAATCCAACCAGCTGAATATTTGCAGCAGCTGGGGAACAGTGAAGAGGCAGCTTCTTTACTGATCCCTGGCCACAAGTATTCAGCTGGTTGAATATGAATACCTGTTGATACATTTCCCTTCTTCCAGCAAACAATACGCAGGAAAGCAATTGTATTACCATGTGTTTTACAAGTCTTTCACATACAAAGAGACTAATGTCATTTCAAGAGTCATTTTTATTATTGTTTGTACCCGGCGATCCTGCCATGATGTTCCTCGTTCAAGTACTTCCTGTTATAGGGTGACTACATTCTGTATCTCCTTCTATCCTGTTATAGGGTGCCCCCAACTATCCTGTTATAGGGTGACTACATCCTCCTATCCCCCTCCACTCTAATGGAATTGACCTTACAATATTTGTACCAAGCAATTTATTAATTGCATTTATATAGCACTCATCTTCTTTAGCTCTTAAAGAAGAACACATTTTTATTAACCTTTGCAGTGGTGCTAACCCTGCACTTCAAGGGTTAACTGCTCGTTTGTGTCCAGGGACCAACATAGAAACGTTATATTCACCTGATCCTCAGAGCCGGTGTTCTATCAAAGTTTGTGACTACATTGGAATGTGTGACCACGGTCATACATTCCAACGTAATCCCGCCCAGTTTTTCGGCGGTGGAATGCGTGACCGGCCGTTAGGTCAAGCATTCCAACCCTTTGTCGGCTGTTCAAGGGCAGATCGGTTCACTGCGCATGTGCAGGAGAACCGATCATCTGCCTGGAACAGCTGATCGGTCTCAAATGTCACTTCTACCGGACTTTGTGAGTGCCACAAGGGGGGTTATTCACAAACAGTAACTGCAGGAGTGTAAAGGTGCCCATACACCTTGCAAACCGTTGTATGATTTTCGTATATGGCGGCTCCATCCTGCCCCGACCATAGCACAGTTCAATTAGCGGTCTTTAGCAGAAATCGCCTGGACATATTTCGTTAATTGACCGCACGGATTTTCGTTTGCGCATGAGCAGTGTTAATGGTGCGATTTTTGACGTATGGAAACACCACCAACTATCCGAAAATCGATTCGACAGAAGTTTTCTAACCTGCTGCAAAACCAAAAGTCATACGATTGTACAGTATTTGCGTTTGTACACTCCCCATGAACCTTTACGAATATTGGACAAAACCGCGATCGCATAGGAAATCGTCCGATAATCGTAAGGAGTATGGGCACCTTTACAATCAGCCAGCGAGCACCGCAGATACATAAAAAAATCTATCTGTGGTGCTTGCTGATTGTAGCACTCCTGCAATTACTGTGTGTGATTCACACACAGTAATTGCAGGAGTGCTACAATCAGCAAGCACCCTCCTCTGCGGCACTCACATCAGCTGTTCCAGGCAGATGATCGGTTCTCCTGCACATGCACACTGAGCCGTTCTGCCCTGAAACAGCCGACAAAGCGTTGGAACGCTTGACCTAATGGGTGGTCACACATTCCCCCTGCCGAAAAACTGGGTGGGATTATGTTGGACTGTGTGACCACGTGACCGGTCACACATTCCATCGTAGTCACAAACTTTGATAGAACAGTGGCCTGTGTTCTATCAAAGATTGTGACTGGGTTGTAATGTGTGACCGGTCACACATTCTAACATAGTCACGCCCATTTTTTCCGGTGTTAAAAATATGTGATCGGCAAGGTGTAGAATGCAAAGCTTTCTCAGCTGTTCCAGGGCAGATCGGCATTGCACATGGTATGTGCAGAAGAAGCGATCTGTCCTGGAACAGCTGATTGGTCCAGAAATGTCACTTCTATACGACTTTGTGACTGCGATTTGACATTTCACAAAGTCCGATACAAGTGAGATTTCAGGACCAATCAGTTGTTCCAGGTCAGATCGCTTCTCCTGCACATACCATCCGCGATGGCGATCTGCCCTGGAACAGCTGAGAAAGCGTGGAATTCTACACCTTTTGCCGGTCACACATTCCACCGCCGAAAATCTGGGCGGGATTATGTTAAAATGTTTGACCACGTCACCGGTTACACATTCTAACGCAGTCACAAACTTTGATAGAACACCGGCTCTTAGACCGCTCATTCCAGCCATGCCCCCCCTCAACTGCAGCAATGTAAGGATTCTCAATTCATTGTGTTCTATACACTGTGTATTGGATGTGAGGATACTGAGAGACATACCATCACTGCAGCGTGGGAGGGGATAGGCTGGAGGGAACGCAGGTTTGGGAGAGTATAACTTTTTTATTTGAGTCCCTAGAAGGTAGCCCCACTGAAAGGGTTAATACAATTGTTCCTTTTAAAGCACCGTACACTGGGGAAGTATGCATATGACAGGGGGCTGGGTATAATTCTAATACATTAAAAATTATAAGACCTCATTCAGACCGGCACGGATAAATATGCATTTATAAGACATTTCTAAACACATCGAAATGCATATAACGGTCGTGTTATGTATCATTCTAACTGAGGCTTTACCTGCATTTAGGTGTGTTCAGTAAAGCAGAGTTATGAGGAAATGGAATTTATTGAGGTGGATTTATGAAAACTGGAGCAGACAGAATCTGGAGCAGTTGCCCATGGCAACCAGTTAGCTTTTATCTTTCATTTTCAAAGCTTAACTGAACAAACTGGAGAGAGAATCTGATTGATAACTATGGTAAACTGCTTCAGATTCTGTCTGCTCCGACTGTGATAAATCCCCTTCCCCCGCCCCCCCATGTGTCCAGGGTCCAATTAGTTACTTGGAATGTGCGTAAAAGAGGTTACAATGAAATACTGTCCCCGCAGCATTCTCCCCTCCAGATGGCGCTGAGGAGCATATTCCTATGGCTAGGTGGGTGATTTATGGATCATCCCCTTATTTTAGATATTCTGGAAGTTTTTAGTAGACTGTTGCAACGGGAATTTATGATGAGTGCAGTAACCCATAGTAACCAGATGTCATTATTTTACCGACACTAATCAACTGAATAATTGCATTTATACAGCACACTCATCTCCTTAAGCTCTCAAAGCACCATACAGAACACACTGGGCAAGCTTGCCTTTGAAAGAGGGCTGGTGATAGTTTCTAATAGTGTTTTCCAACCTTTTTTCAGTCAAGGCACCCTTTAAAAGTATGCAACATCTCAAGGCACCCCAGTCTAGAATGTCA
>NW_017309568.1:20156-27127 GCF_000935625.1 Nanorana parkeri
CTGGTTTTAAGGGGGGGGGGGGCATGGAAAAACACCAAAAATGCCCCCCCCCCACACACTGAAGTCCCCCTTCAACTGAGGAGCTCCCTTCACACCAGGAGTCCCTTACTTTTACATCTGAGGTCCCCCTCTCACAATGGAGACCCCCCTTTTACAGCAGAGCCCCCACCTTTCACATCAGAGTCCCCCTTCACATTACAAGCTTTGCTTCACATCAAAAACTCCCCCTTTACATGAGGAGGATTTCGAGGTACCCCGAGGAGGCTAGAAGGCACCCTGGTTCAGAAAGACTGTTCAAATAAATAAAAAACTAGAAATGTAGCTGATGAACTGGTGACACTCAGGGCTCTTGCACACGGACGCCCACAACCCGTCCATCTAATTGACGCCTGCTGGCGGCCCTTTTGGTTATGGACGCCGGCAGAGAGGAGGGGATGTTCACCATACAGTCCATGGACCCATCGCACTCAAAACCGCTGTTCCTTATAAAAGACGGGTGCTGTGGCAGTTGACGGATGGCAACCGTCTATAATCACAGGATAACATAGACACCGGCACTCCAAGTAATGAATCAATGACGTCTGTTTATTGACGCATGAAACATAGCACAATGCATCAAAAAGCAACGTTTCGGGGTCTCACAGGATCCCCTTTATCAGGCAAAATGAGTGATGAAGGGGATCCTGTGAGACCCCATGAAATGTTTCATGCGTCAATACCGTGTTTCCCCGAAAATAAGACACTGTCTTGTATTTTTTTTGGCTCAAAAAAACACACTAGGTCTTATTTTCGGGGTAGGTCTTATTTTTTTTTCATATACAACAATCCAAAATTAATGCAAATCCAAATTAAATAATCCAAAATGGCAAAGTTAAGAATATGGTGATCAGTGCAATCGGGGGTGCCGTACCTTTCCAAGAGCAATTTGGTAACCAATCGCTGGCCAGAATGAGCGAAGCGCGCTTTCACTATAGATTCCTCTCAGGCAGAGTGCATTTGGTATCACTCCGCCTGTGACAGGAGCCGGTGCTATAGAGGAGGCATCAGCTTATGTGGCTCTGCTCCCTCCACTGCCGCCTTGCTTCCTCTAGCGCTGGCTTCGTTTCACCACCGATTCTCACCCACGGCTCTTCAAGTTTCCCCTTATGCCACCACCGTGCCCTGGGAATGGTCACAACTAGGTCTTATATTTTAGCAATTCCCAAAAATAGAACTAGGTCTTATTTTTGGGGTAGGTCTTATTTTCGGGGAAACAGGGTAAACAGACGCCATTGATTCATTACTTGGGGTGTCGGTGTCTGTTATCTGGGGATGTTCACCAGGCGCGATGAGGTATGCCGACGGGTTCCTTCCTCTCTCCTGACACTGGCTCTCGGTCCATGACCGAGTGCTCGACTTTTTAGAGGGGGTGACACCAAAATGACTGTCATTCATTTTGGTGTCACCCCTCCAATGTGGGCCGCACCCCCCTTGTGACGCCACTGGGATGTAGCAGTCTGTTATTCACTATGGGAGGATACGGCGGTACGCAGTCATACGCACACCCGAACTTAACATCTGTGCGGGTCCAAGTGTCCATACGCACACCCGAACTGAACATCTGTGCGGGTCCAAGTGTCCATACTCGGACGCAAACAGGATGGATGTGTAAAGTGTTTTCCAGCACATCACAAAGGGTGAGAAAACTCCGGCCCTCCTGCTGTTTTGGAACTACAAATCCCATTAGGCATTGCAAGATTTTCACAGCAACAGGCATGACTCCCACAGACAGATGCATGATAAGATTTGTAGTTTTATTTCTTACAAGTATTTATATAGCGCTGACAATTTACGCAGCGCTTTACATAGTTGCACATTCACACCAGTCCCTGCCCTCGAGCTTACAATCTAAGGTTCCTCTCACATGCATACATACGAGGGCCAATTTAGACAGGAGCCATTTAACCTACCAGCATGTTTTTTGGAGTGTGGGAGGAAACCGGAGTACCCGGAGGAAACACACGCAAGCACAGGGAGAACATGCAAACTCCTTGCAGTTAGCCCCCTGGCCGGGATTCGAAGTGGGGGGCCCTCAGGGCTGCAAGGCAGATGCACTAACCACTACGCCAGTTTCACCACAGCTAGACTTTGCCCAACTGCAAAAAAAAAAAATGCCACCCTAATATATTGTTGGACCACCTTTATCTTTGATTACGGCACGCATTCACATTGGCATTATTTCCATGAGCTTATGCAATGTCACATTTATTGCCAGAGTTATATGAATTTTTCACCAAGATCTCGTACTGATGATGGGAGAATCCGACCACTGTGTAAGGGCTTGTTCACACGATGTCCGGACCAGATCTGCAGACGTGGTGCTATGCGTTTTTGACGCGTTACAGTTAAAAAAAAAATGTTAGCTGCAGTGCGGTGCCAGCCCGGACAAAATGTGACATGCAGCATTTTCTCTGTCCGGACCAGAACTGTAGCCCATAAAACACATAGGGATACATTTTGGGTGCCAGAATCCGGACGTCGTGCGAACAAGCCCTCAAGTCTTCTCCAGCACATCCCGAACATTCTCAGTGGGATTAAGGTTCGGACTCTGTGGTGGCCAATCCATGTGTGCAAATTGTCTCATGCTCCCTGAACCACTCTTTCACAATTTGAGCCCGATGAATCCTGGCATTGTCATCTTGGAATATGTCCATGCCATCAGGGAAGAAAAAATCCATTGATGGAAAAACTTTGTCATTCAGTATATTCAGGTAGGCAGATTACCTCATTGTTTGGGGACATAAGGTTGCTGAAACTAGACCTGACAAACTGAAGCAACCTGTATAGCTTTTTTCGCCGCCTGAGGTGGCCAGAAGGGCAGTCAGCTGGTATGAAGGTGCTGTTAGTCGCCTGTGCTGCTGCACCC
This sequence comes from Nanorana parkeri, assembly GCF_000935625.1. Taxonomy (NCBI): domain Eukaryota; kingdom Metazoa; phylum Chordata; class Amphibia; order Anura; family Dicroglossidae; genus Nanorana; species Nanorana parkeri. Next base: position 23,062 of record NW_017309568.1, read on the forward strand.
CACAATGAAATGCTGCCTCATTACGGGGACACCCCTGCCTATGGCTCTTACCTAAATCCAGGTGCTGGGCAGTGTATTTGGGCTTTTCAGTAGGCCAGCACAAAGGGGAATGCTGTTTGCAGTATCCCATAGCACGCACATGTCCTCAGTACCAATCCATGTAATCATGGCCTGGATGTAAATGTCAGAAATACATTTCTCCAGCATTTGTCATATTGTTTAGCTGAGGCCAGAACACACAGGGGGAAGTTTTCCTCTGACAGGGGTGGGGCTGAGGGATGGTTATGGACGCCGGCAGAGAGGAGGGGATGTTCACCATACAGTCCATGGACCCATCGCACTCAAAACCGCTGTTCCTTATAAAAGACGGGTGCTGTGGCAGTTGACGGATGGCAACCGTCTATAATCACAGGATAACATAGACACCGGCACTCCAAGTAATGAATCAATGACGTCTGTTTATTGACGCATGAAACATAGCACAATGCATCAAAAAGCAACGTTTCGGGGTCTCACAGGATCCCCTTTATCAGGCAAAATGAGTGATGAAGGGGATCCTGTGAGACCCCATGAAATGTTTCATGCGTCAATACCGTGTTTCCCCGAAAATAAGACACTGTCTTGTATTTTTTTTGGCTCAAAAAAACACACTAGGTCTTATTTTCGGGGTAGGTCTTATTTTTTTTTCATATACAACAATCCAAAATTAATGCAAATCCAAATTAAATAATCCAAAATGGCAAAGTTAAGAATATGGTGATCAGTGCAATCGGGGGTGCCGTACCTTTCCAAGAGCAATTTGGTAACCAATCGCTGGCCAGAATGAGCGAAGCGCGCTTTCACTATAGATTCCTCTCAGGCAGAGTGCATTTGGTATCACTCCGCCTGTGACAGGAGCCGGTGCTATAGAGGAGGCATCAGCTTATGTGGCTCTGCTCCCTCCACTGCCGCCTTGCTTCCTCTAGCGCTGGCTTCGTTTCACCACCGATTCTCACCCACGGCTCTTCAAGTTTCCCCTTATGCCACCACCGTGCCCTGGGAATGGTCACAACTAGGTCTTATATTTTAGCAATTCCCAAAAATAGAACTAGGTCTTATTTTTGGGGTAGGTCTTATTTTCGGGGAAACAGGGTAAACAGACGCCATTGATTCATTACTTGGGGTGTCGGTGTCTGTTATCTGGGGATGTTCACCAGGCGCGATGAGGTATGCCGACGGGTTCCTTCCTCTCTCCTGACACTGGCTCTCGGTCCATGACCGAGTGCTCGACTTTTTAGAGGGGGTGACACCAAAATGACTGTCATTCATTTTGGTGTCACCCCTCCAATGTGGGCCGCACCCCCCTTGTGACGCCACTGGGATGTAGCAGTCTGTTATTCACTATGGGAGGATACGGCGGTACGCAGTCATACGCACACCCGAACTTAACATCTGTGCGGGTCCAAGTGTCCATACGCACACCCGAAGTGAACATCTGTGCAGGTCCAAGTGTCCATACGCACACCCGAACTGAACATCTGTGCGGGTCCAAGTGTCCATACGCACACCCGAACATCTGTGCGGGTCCAAGTGTCCATACGCACACCCGAACTGAACATCTGTGCTGGTCCAAGTGTCCATAGGCACACCCGAACTGAACATCTGAGCGGGTCCAAGTGTCCATACGCAAACCCGAACTGAACATCTGTGCAGGTCTAAGTGTCCATACGCACACCCGAACTGAACATCTGTGCGGGTTTAAGTGTCCATACGCACACCTGAACTGAACATCTGTGCGGGTCCAAGTGTCCATACGCACACCCGAACTGAACATCTGTGCGGGTCCAAGTGTCCATACTCGGACGCAAACAGGATGGATGTGTAAAGTGTTTTCCAGCACATCACAAAGGGTGAGAAAACTCCGGCCCTCCTGCTGTTTTGGAACTACAAATCCCATTAGGCATTGCAAGATTTTCACAGCAACAGGCATGACTCCCACAGACAGATGCATGATAAGATTTGTAGTTTTATTTCTTACAAGTATTTATATAGCGCTGACAATTTACGCAGCGCTTTACATAGTTGCACATTCACACCAGTCCCTGCCCTCGAGCTTACAATCTAAGGTTCCTCTCACATGCATACATACGAGGGCCAATTTAGACAGGAGCCATTTAACCTACCAGCATGTTTTTTGGAGTGTGGGAGGAAACCGGAGTACCCGGAGGAAACACACGCAAGCACAGGGAGAACATGCAAACTCCTTGCAGTTAGCCCCCTGGCCGGGATTCGAAGTGGGGGGCCCTCAGGGCTGCAAGGCAGATGCACTAACCACTACGCCAGTTTCACCACAGCTAGACTTTGCCCAACTGCAAAAAAAAAAAATGCCACCCTAATATATTGTTGGACCACCTTTATCTTTGATTACGGCACGCATTCACATTGGCATTATTTCCATGAGCTTATGCAATGTCACATTTATTGCCAGAGTTATATGAATTTTTCACCAAGATCTCGTACTGATGATGGGAGAATCCGACCACTGTGTAAGGGCTTGTTCACACGATGTCCGGACCAGATCTGCAGACGTGGTGCTATGCGTTTTTGACGCGTTACAGTTAAAAAAAAAATGTTAGCTGCAGTGCGGTGCCAGCCCGGACAAAATGTGACATGCAGCATTTTCTCTGTCCGGACCAGAACTGTAGCCCATAAAACACATAGGGATACATTTTGGGTGCCAGAATCCGGACGTCGTGCGAACAAGCCCTCAAGTCTTCTCCAGCACATCCCGAACATTCTCAGTGGGATTAAGGTTCGGACTCTGTGGTGGCCAATCCATGTGTGCAAATTGTCTCATGCTCCCTGAACCACTCTTTCACAATTTGAGCCCGATGAATCCTGGCATTGTCATCTTGGAATATGTCCATGCCATCAGGGAAGAAAAAATCCATTGATGGAAAAACTTTGTCATTCAGTATATTCAGGTAGGCAGATTACCTCATTGTTTGGGGACATAAGGTTGCTGAAACTAGACCTGACAAACTGAAGCAACCTGTATAGCTTTTTTCGCCGCCTGAGGTGGCCAGAAGGGCAGTCAGCTGGTATGAAGGTGCTGTTAGTCGCCTGTGCTGCTGCACCCCACAATGAAATGCTGCCTCATTACGGGGACACCCCTGCCTATGGCTCTTACCTAAATCCAGGTGCTGGGCAGTGTATTTGGGCTTTTCAGTAGGCCAGCACAAAGGGGAATGCTGTTTGCAGTATCCCATAGCACGCACATGTCCTCAGTACCAATCCATGTAATCATGGCCTGGATGTAAATGTCAGAAATACATTTCTCCAGCATTTGTCATATTGTTTAGCTGAGGCCAGAACACACAGGGGGAAGTTTTCCTCTGACAGAGGGGGGGCTGAGGGCTTTCCAAAAAAAAAAAAAATCAAAAAAATCTATGAATGACATTTCCCTCAGAAAACGATGACAGACTCCCCCTGGTTGCCATTGCCTCATTCATTTGCCGGGTTCACTCGGTCACCCGCGCATACATTTCACGTTAAACTCGATAGAGAAGAAGAAGCGGCAGCAGCAATGTGCCATTTCCTCCAGGAAACAGATCCTCCTCACACCTCGGGAATATGAGGAGAGGTCACCATCATTGTGGAAGTTTATCCCTCGCCGTCGTCCCCCACCCCTCCTCCTTCGCTTTATGAGGCGGTGTACCACCGCAGGACGGGGCTGCGTAACTCCCCTAATGACGACCCCAAGACAATAATAATAATGCCAGCCGTGTCCCTGCGGAGGGCTGCAGGGGGAGCGGGAGACGTGGCTGCTGTGAGGCTGAGCAGAGGATTTGCTCTGGGAATGGAGAGAAGAAGAAGAAGGCGGGGGGATGGGGGGTGTAATAGGAGGAGGAGAAGGGGGGGAGGGAAGACTACAGAGAGAGCAGTGCCCGCGTGTGTGCCTCTGATTCCCGGTGTAATTTGCAGCCAATCATCAGTAGGTGTCCACATCCCTGCATCCTCCTCACCTCGGCGCCAATAACTCTCCACCTCTCCTCCTGCCTCCCTCCTCCTTCCCTTTTCTCTCGCT
>NW_017309568.1:27339-27694 GCF_000935625.1 Nanorana parkeri
TCGACTGGAAACTGACTGAAGAGCAGCGCACAGGGAGAGCCAGCCATAGACACACACTGAGAGAGAGGGGAGAGCAGGGACCACCAGAGACCCCAGCACAATACACTCCCCTCCCCCCTCCTCCTTCTCCTCAGCTCTTATTCTCTACCTCCTTCTCAGACAACATATCACCATTACCTGTCTGTCCCCTGGATCCCAATATTATTACTCAGCTTCTCTTTTATTTCTTTTTTTTTTGTATTATTTTTTTCCCCTTTTGTATTTTATTTTTTTTGTCATTTTTATATATTTTTTTGGTATTATTAATATAAAGTGTGGTACCCTGGAGCTGGCGGCGCTTCCCCCCCCCCCCCCC
>NW_017309568.1:29198-59005 GCF_000935625.1 Nanorana parkeri
AAATAAATGCAGACGGCAGCGTGCGGGATTGGTGTCGTAGTCTCCATACCGTGGTAAGTACAGAGATTTTTGGTTGTTGTTGTTGTTACTGTCTTCACACCTTCTCACCCTGCCCCTTTGGACGTTGGCGTCTCTGCCCCTTTGGCGGTGATTTGCCGTAATGTGGAAAACGAAGCCGGCGGCGCTTAGCATTAATTAATTAATCTGCATCCGCCCCCTCTCCTCCCCCCCCCCTCGGGACGTTATATATGACCTTTGATCTCCGGTAGCCGGAGCAGACGCGGAGCGTTAAAGGTTCCCCGGGCGCCGTGGGTTACTAGTGTAATTGCTATCCTCTGGTTAATTAGGAAGGGACGGTGACTGTTTGATGCGGTTGCGTTTTCTACTTCGCCTTACCTGCTGGCGTTTCTTACTTTCACCTGAGCACTTGATTTTTTTTTTTTCCTCCTACTTTTCATCACATCACAAAATGAGGTATTTTCCAGTTTTTTTGTTTTAATAGGGCACGGCTTTACGTAGAGCGGTCTGGTGTGGTCTATGTGCTGGCAGCATCCCAACTAAAAAAAAACAGCAAAAAAACACCCATTGTGTCCCCGATCGCTTTGGCGTAACTAGTTAGGAAGCAGCAAGTTTCCATGTGATTTGTAGTGGCGTTAATGGGAAGTGAAGAGCGTCCCGTATATGCATATTCTCTGGGCTGCGTTTAGCCTGGAGCCTTTTGGGGCAGCCTTTGTACTTGCTATCAAACCTCTGCTTTTTTTTTTTCCTTGATAGAGGGCAGAGACGGTGGCAGGGAGAGCCAGGTCTTCCTGGGATTCCAGATCCCTGTCGCTGCTCCCAGAGGAGAGGAAGGAATGATTGATAGATCTCCACTTTTATTGAAGGATTTGTTTACAATCTGAGGTCCCCCATCCCCCCTCATCTGTGGCATCTGCAGAAGATAATGTCATGTACCAGTAAGTCATGCTTAAAACGCTTCATTAAACTAATTATGAGTTTAATTACCGTAATTGATAAGCATTTTGAACTTTGGATGCTTAAATTCCTATCGGCCTTCATTTGCCATCCCTGGTTACAATTCACAGCCCTGTTTTTTTTGTTTTTTAATTTAGCAAGGGCCATGTGCATTGACAGGTGAATCCGGGCCGGCCGTCCTGCATTGGGGATGTTTATTTGGATTTGGGGAAACTCAGTTGGCCAATGGTAGGACTATCATATGCAAGGCAAAAAGTTTGAGCTCATCAGAGATATACGGGGGCTTAGACAAAGTGACATAAGCAGCACCTGTGTTGATGGAAATGTGCAATGGGCAGACAATGAAGCATCTCTCCTTCACCCACGTCCTGTATGTGCAGGTGCCTTTTATTCTCAGCGTGTGCTGCCATCAGGGCTTAGGGATGCAGAGGGCTTCTCATTCTGTGATTGTAAAGAGCTCAGCCTCGCTACAGCTGCTGGCTCTTAGATAACACCAGAAGAATATGAAATTGACTGACTTATTTTTATCTGGCCCCCTTTCTCATCTCTTCCTCTTCTTCCCTTCCATCCACTCTCCCTCCCTCACATCGCAGGGGCCCACCTCCCCACTCCCCACCATTTAAATGGCTGCTCCAATTGAGACCTGTCCTTGGTACATTGAATTAAGACCCTAGCAGAGCCAGCTGTGCTGGGATTCAAACTAATGACCGTCAGACACAGAAGGACACTGTGGCAGCTGGTAGTTTCTATTTTTCCCCCCTTCCTTTTTAGTTGGAGATTGTATACAGGCGGGCCGTCGCTTGCATTGTGCCTTGCCTTCAGTTTAGACTCTAACGCATTGTCGACTTTCTCAGCACTTAATTTGCTAATTTCCTGTTCATTTTTTTCTGTTCGAAACCATTTTGCTCGCAGCCTTCCAGCATTTCCGTGCCTTCACAAGACTTTGTTCATGCATTTCATAACGTTAAATGCCCTCTGGTTAAAGGTACTATAACCCTTTCCCTCTCTGATTTACATGTCTTTTGATCTCTACTTTCTCTCTCTCTCTCCCTTGGCATTTGTCAACACCCCCAGTTTCACTCTCCTCCCCTCTCTCCCCCCTCTCCACCTTCAGGTATTCCATCCAGCTATTAATGCTATTATGCAATTCAATTATGTTCGGGGGAAGGGAGGGGGGTGGGGGATGCGGGGGGGCAATCATATTTATTAATGTGATGGAAATGATCTTGACAGTATATTTATTTCTTTTCTCTCCTGTACACCTTTTTGGAATGATTCTCTTTGTTTTACTTGGAACAGTTGGCGTTTGTGATAATGCACAAGAAGATGCTCCGTGACAAACTGATGTCTGCTGAAAAATCACCTAAACGGATATAAAAAAATAAAATACAACTAAAGCAGCTCTTCCTCCGACACAACCAACCAACAAATATATAGATAAAACCAGTTGTTTGCTGAGGGTCTCACCCAACAATAAAGGTGACTGAATTAAGCGGTTTCGGTGGTTTCCCCCCTCTTTCCCCCTCTACCCCCTTCCACCTACCCTCAGAAATGTCCAATATGAACACTAATGTCTGTGTGGAGAATGGACAGAACCCTGAGGCTTCCGTGCTCCCCAAGGATAACCTGGTGGAGGGGGCTTTGAACAGCCTTATGGATTACAATTCGGAAATGGAAAGGTATAGGTCCTTTGCAACGTTTTACAAAACGAATGGTGCATTTCCTCAGGCTGCTAAAATTGCCAGGATCACCACTCCTATCTTCCCCAGTGCCCGGATAGGCATGACTCCTTGGAACTGTGATAATGCAATGCTTTGGGGGAGGAAATCAGCCGCTATCAACCCTAATAGGACCAGCATGCACAGAAACGACTCCCAAAGGCTGGGGAAGCCTGGCGCAGCGCCAGAGTCGTTGCAAATGGCAAATAATAATTTCCTTTCCACCTTATCCCCTGAACACTGCAGACCTTTGGCAGGGGAATGCATGAACAAGCTCAAATGCGGCGCCGCTGAAGCAGAGATAATGAATCTCCCTGAACGCGTTGGAACTTTTTCCGCTATTCCGGCTCTAGGGGGCATCTCATTACCTCCAGGGGTCATCGTCATGACAGCCCTTCACTCCCCCGCAGCAGCCTCGGCAGCCGTCACAGACAGTGCGTTTCAAATTGCCAATCTGGCAGACTGCCCGCAGAATAATTCTTCGGGAGCTGGCGGGAACCCTGCCAAGAAGAAGAGGAAAAGGTGTGGGGTCTGTGTGCCCTGCAAGAGGCTCATCAACTGTGGAGTCTGCAGCAGTTGCAGGAACCGCAAAACAGGACACCAGATCTGCAAATTTAGGAAATGTGAAGAGCTTAAGAAAAAACCTGGCACTTCACTAGAGGTCAGAGGAGATGATTCTTTCTTTCCCTGCCTTCCCAGCTCCCTACTTCCCCCCATCCCTCCACCCCTTCAGTGCCTCTTGTCTGGCTTCAAGACGCACTACCCCTTTTCCGATGCCTCCGTCAGGTTGTGAGGGTGTCATTAATGCACGGCTTTATGTGCACAGAGAGATCATTTGTGTGTATGTGTGTGTGCTCATGCAGCTGGCACTTTTACAACTTTTTCTTCACGCATTTAAGTATTAACCCTGTGTTGCCATTTCTGAGTACCTGGGAGATATAAGATGTTCTGTGTGTGTTTCCATGAGGATGGAGCCTATTGATAATATATTTTGAGAGTTACGGGAATGTGTTTTTTTTAAAAAAGCTGCTGTATCTGTACCTTGTCATGTTAAATTATACATACAAATGTTTGCAAAATGTTATTTATTGTCCGAAAAGAAACATTAGTATGTCCTGTAAATTCCAAACCACTGCATCATTAAGAGAAAATTCTGCAATAAACGTTGTCCCATACACTTCAAAACACTCCATCACGTGTGTATGTGAAGCACCTCGCATTTGTACACAGCACACAGCTGCATTGTAGTGTAGATCGATTGTTAATGCATTTTGGTGTTAAAACTGATCATTCTTTACATGTACTTTGTCATTGTAGAATGGATAACAACTTAGCACATGGTTTTTTTTTTAGCCTGCAGTTAGTGTTCTTGCATACTTGATTTCAATATTCAATACTAAGCAGACGTTTGTTTTCAAAGGCCAGCTCTTCTCAAAACGTATATATCAGTTTTCAGTATGCTCTGGTAGTTTGAATCATTCTTATTATTATCATGCAGTAGTTTGTGTCCCAGAACAACTCCCATCCACCCACAAGGCTATGAAGAAGGTGGTACCCTTGTGCAACTGGACTGGAAAGTTATTTTGGTGGAAAATGTGTCCCCGTCATTTGGTCTGGCAATGACTTTAGCAGTTGGGTGGTGTTGGTTGGTCGGGTTTTGGGGCTATTGCTGGTCCCAAGAGATAGAAGAAGCCAGCATGTGAATCAACCTACCAGTGACAACACAAAACTGAAATACCAGTTTTGAGCAGTTTGTGTTTGAACGGGAATGTGTGGCTAAAGGAATAATTGTGGTGCAGTGGTGTGCCCTTCTTCCCCTACAACCTTGGGATCGAAAGATGAGTTTGTTTTCTTTTAAATAATGGAGAAATCATCACACTTGTAATGAGACAGTTTGGTTGATTTACTAAAGGAACGGAGGATGTTCATTTAGCAAAGTGAATATTCACATTGGAAAGTTGGTTCACTTGGCCTAGTAAAGAAGGTGAAGATGTGCTGACTTCAGTCATCCAATCATGTGCAAGCCAAAAGTATTTTTTTTGTTATTATTTTCCATGCACATTAATGGGTAGTCCAAGTGAACAAAGTTTCACCTTATTTACTAAGCTAAATTAAAAATGCCACCTTTCAAAGTAAGAAAAATCACTGAACAGCCTCTACTCTTAGTAAATCAGCACTGTTGCCTGCTGCAGGAACCTCAGGGAAAACTACTCATTGGGGGCCTTATGATGTAACATTGGAATAAGAACAGATTTACAACTGAGTTGTTTCCCCATACCTTCCACCTAGCCACTAAAGGAAACAGAGAGAAATATAAGCTGCCATTCCTGACTTCTTTCTAAAAATGCTAGTTGCCCAGCTGTCTCAGGCTTCAGTAGCTTAAGTCAATTACCTCAAACAAGCATGCAGCAAATTAAAGTATATGTGAAGCTTCTCTTATTTGCTCCCTTTACCATCTGAAGCATTTTGTTATATCTGATCAATAAGTGCAAACACTACTTGTTGATTCTTCCAGGCAACTAGTGAGTGGATGACTCCCTGTGCACTCTGCCTGTGCTGCACTGTTATCAGTTAGCATTGTCTCCATCTATCTCTGAGGACTACAGAACCTCTACCTCCTATGTTATGGAGGAAAGGGGGAGGTTGCTGTAGTCCTGTCCTAATGTGACAATGGTCCTCCTCCATAGATACAGTACAGTGAAAATAAAGGAAAAGCCTGGAAAAAAAGGGAAAAGAAATACAGTCACCACATCTATGGACTGGTATATAACAATTTCGATCTTAGGTTTATATATGCTTTAGGTCAGAATTTGTGTAAGTGTTCTGGGTCATTGACTTAGAAGATACCAAACCCATTGGAACTACATGCCTGCTAGAGAACTAGCATTTTCAGAAAAAGGTCTGCAGCAGCTTTCATATTTCTTTAAGTGCAGGTTTTCTGTAAAGCAAGCCAGCCAGGGTCTTCAAAGTGTCTGTGTAGGCACACCAAGGTTGCAAGTATCTTTACTGGTCTCTATAGCCTTTTGAGTGTGCCTGTGCGGTCCCATACACACACTGAGATGATGCCTCACCTTGGCTCCAACTTGACTCACTACGTGCAGCCGCCAGTCCCATACACACACTGAGGTGAAGCCTCGCCTTGGCTCCAACTTGACTCACTATGTGCAGCCACCAGTCCCATACACACACTGAGGTGAAGCCTCACCTTGGCTCCAACTTGACTCACTACGTGCAGCCACCAGTCCCTTACTCACACTTAAGTGAAGCCTCACCTTGGCTCCAACTTGGCTCACTATGTGCAGCCACCAGTCCCATACACACACTAAGGTGAAGCCTCGCCTTGGCTCCAACTTGACTCACTGCGTGCAGCCACCAGTCCCATAAACACACTGAGGTGATGCCTCACCTTGACTCCAACTTGACTCACTGCATGCAGCCACCAGTCCCATACACACACTGAGGTGAAGCCTCACCTTGGCTCCAACTTGACTCACTACGTAGAGCCACCAGTCCTATACTCACGCTAAGGGGAAGCCTCACCTTGGCTCCGACTTGACTCACTACATGCAGCCACCAGTCCCATACACACACTAAGGGGAAGCCTCACCGTGGCTCCAACTTGACTCACTACGTGCAGCCACCAGTGCCATACACACACTGAGGGGAAGCCTCACCTTGGCTCCAACTTGACTCACTACGTGCAGCCACCAGTGCCATACACACACTGAGGTGAAGCCTCACCTTGACACCAACTTGACTCATTGCCACTCCCCCCATAATGCATACTAATACCTGTTTTTCTCATTTGTTTGTTAGACAGTGAAGTGGGCAAAGCCGAGGTCAAAAAAGATGATGCGAAAGTCTTATCTAGAGTTCAGTATGCTCCTGAGATTAGGGTCTTGTGATTGCACAAAAGAAAATGTGAGTTACCTTGGGGTGCTTACATATGGGCAGCACGATTAAATATGTACAGGTTTACTTGAAGCCTAGCATCCTGGAAGTGAGAGGACAACCTCACCAAGCCTTCTTTGGTGGTACTGAAATTAAGTATGATGTGATTAGCTTACTTCTTTAGCTACTTCCTACTTGTCTTATAATTAACATGCACAAGCCACACTCACCCATGGCTCTGCCTTAGGGCTTGTTCACACCAAATCCAGACCAGCACAGTTTGTTCTCGGACCAAAAAAAGCATACCAATGTATCTTTATGGTATTTCTGGACACTCTTCACACCAGCGCAGTCCATTCCAGTCCAGACAAAAAAATACTGAATGTCTAACTTTCTCTGGTCTGGAATGCATGTAAACAAATAAAAAACACATTGGAACACACAGGACTAAACCTAAAAGCCTTTTAAGCTAAACAAATAAAACTGTACCAAAATGTACTGCACCGTGTTTTCAGATCTGTTCCAGATCTGGTCTGGACATGGTGTGAATATAGCCGTAATGGGTCAGACGTCTTTGGGTCCCATACTCTGAAGCAGTTGCAGGAAGATAGACATGGAAGCTCTTGGTTTTGGATCAGCAGGATAGAAGTGGGTGAGGTGACACCATATTCTGCTCACCTCTTTACACTGAATTTGGGATAGTGTAGTTCCCCATTTAATTCCAGTATACTTGTTGTCTGTAGTACATGTTTTTGCAGGGTGATGGAACCCTACAAGTATGTGAATAATAGTACTAGAGCACACGCAGTAATCAGTTTGATTGGTTTAAATTTCACAGGCTAGGAAAAAAAATGTGCTGCTGTGCAAATGAGGCACTGAAGGCTGCTCCATTCATAAATTAGCAGCTTCATACTCATTCAGCAACGAGCACAGCTCTGAACATTGTCATATGTCTAGCTCCCACTTCCTGCAATTAGCATGTTGCAGCTGCAGCTCTAGGTCAGGAGAAGACCTGTCGCTTGTTCTAGCACTGAGGTCAGCTCTAGCCCGTAGGGATTACTATCTATATTCCTTCATCATATCTGTAAAGAGAGCTTGAAAAAAAAAAAAAAGATTGGAAAAAAAAAGGATTTTTATACTTCAAAATAAGCGAAGTGCTAATCGTTTTATTGATATTAATAAAGGCATTGAGCGGCTGGAAATTTCATCTTTTCCCCACCCCAAAAAATCAATATCCAGTTGACAGAATGATTCATTGTGTGCTGGCTTCAGTTTATGTGAGTTTATATTCTAGTTTTCAGCTGGTTGTATAGCCAGAAATGTAACCACAGCAAAAGTAATGTCAGTGCTGGTTTTAGCTGTGAAATAATGATAACCACAACACAAGTAAAATGGCTTATAACTCTTTGAAATGTGTTTGTAGTTGTTTAGCTTTAGGCAGATTGATGAGGTTAGCTAAGACCTTTTTGCATACCGTAGACACCAGTAGCAGTGAAGGCAATACAATATATCATAACACTTTCTTTACATCGAGTATTTGCTTGGTCCGTTGTCGTTTTTGTCATGCTGTTTTATGTATTGTTATTTTTAGACTTTTGTTTTGGGCTGTTTGTTAAAAGGTTATTTGTAGCTACATTCGAATGCTTCCTCCTGCCTACAGCAGACTGATAGCATCATATAAGCCTAGAAAAGGTGACTTGACTGGAGCTTAAGGACAACTTTCTAGTTAAAAGTTGAGCTTTTAAAAAAAAACATACTGTTGCTGTATATTGCATTGGGTTAGAAATGTAAAAGGGCATATTTCTAAAGTTACTGATAGGTTTACTATCCAAAATAAAGCCACAAGATTTATCACTGTTATGCAGTCAGGCTGCATGTAAAGTAAAGAATGTGTGGTGTGTGTCTTTAATGTGTTAAAGTGATATTAAAGTCAAAAGGTTTTTAAACTATTTCAAATACTGATGAAATCACTTACAATGAATGCTGCCCCATAATGTTTAAACGTTTTAGTTTCCTGCAGAATCAGCTGGTCCCCCAAGCACTGGCCCTGGTATTCTGGTTTAGGGTGTCTCCTTTTCCTTGCAGGGTCCTATGGAGTCACCCTTGTGTGTGCTAGTAAGCTGTGTGTGTCTCCACAAACACACAAGCACAGCAAGACAAGCTGCTCCCCGCTCCTCCATTCTCCAAGCTAGTCGATGAACAGCTGTTAAAGACTGTGCTGCCCCTTGTGATTTTCTACAGGACAGGAAGTTCAGGGAAGCTGAGCTGAGAGAATTGGAGCCAGACATGATGACTGTAAGTGCTTAGTCACAAATGTAAAGAAATACTGTGCTGGGCAATGTCTGTTGTTTGGTCTAAATATTTTATTTAAAACATAGAGATTAAAACTATTTCACAGGTGCTGGACTACTATGTCAAGCTGCCCTGTGCTGGCATCATACTGGAGATTGCACCCTCTGTTCTAAAACAAAGCCCAGCAATCTGGATCTCCAGCAGTTCAAAGCGCCCCTACGCAGTGCTGCAATCAGGAACTCTGCTCAGAGATCACTGTTCAGAGGGTGCGCTCTATGCGATTCCAGCGCCCCAGATCTCCAGCATGCTGCCAGCACAGGGCAGCTTGATATAGCAGTTGAGTACTTTTAACACATTAAAAAAACCACACTCAGCCCATTTTGTATTCAGCCTGACTGCATAACAATAATAAAATACATGGATTTGATTGGGCTTATGCCTTCTTGACCTCTAGAACAAGAGCTGCGGTGTTAATATGGATGGCTGCTGCATCCCACATTAAAATGCTGCAAAAGCCAAAACTTTAAGTTTAGGATTGAGTGGTGATGCATTTGAACAACCCTGTCAGGTTTTTATTTCTGTATATATCCCCATTAGGGAAATGTATGTTCTCTATTTGTCCTGGTGATTACTGCCACTGCGACTGAAATTGGTGGAAAAATTTCAGTTGTCACCAGAACAGGTATAAAAAGAAAATCTTCCATTGGAGACACTTGTTCCAGTGGTAAGCAGGAGGGAATTTCCCTAACTTTGGAGACATTTCCTCTCACTTCCTGTAGTGTCTACAGGATAGGATGTAAAGGAAAATCTCCACAATGCGATATATATGGCAGAGAAAATACCTCTATTCTTAATGAAAAAATACGTTTTGACCTGATATATTTTAATTGATAAATTGCATCAATCACTTCTCTGTGCTATAATGTGTTGCTTAGGTTAATTCAATTTACTTGGGATTCTGTTAGCTCTTAGCAGACATCAGTTAAAGTGGAACTTTACCCCCTTTCACAAAAAATCATGTCAGCATGCAACTTTGCATGCTGATTTGAAATCATCTTACCTTCATTAGTTAAACAAACATTTTTCTTTCACTTACAATTATTGTTTTTCCACTTCCTGTTCCTCTTGGGCATTAGTGATGTAATCTGTGCCCAAACAATGCATCCTGGGAAGGTTACATCGGAGAATTGCTGGGAAATCTCATCTGTAATCTCACAAGATTTCAGGGAAAGACATTTTTCTCCCCTGAGATGATGTGCATGGTCACATGTCCTAGTCGCATGTGCCATAATTCAGGGAGTAAAGGGAGATGTAGTAATTTGCCCTTAGTAAAAATGGCCACTGTCAGAAGAATGGGAGGAAAAGAATAAAAACCTGGCTATTATGTAGAAGTATGTGTTTGTAGATGGCAATTACTAAACATTTCTAAAGGTTTATTTGTTGTCATTTCAAAGATTTGGGTAAAGTTCCTCTTTAAGTGTACCCCATTTTGATGCCAGGGTGTACATGAACTGTAGTGGAGAAATACCTCATCTCTGATGTTACATCACTCGACTGGTAGTACTTATAAAGCATCATTTTATCTGAATCTGTACCTTACTATATCTGGTAAACCTTTTCCATTGTGTTATTTACATGCTTGCTAGGTAATGTCATCACTGGGTGCAGATCGTTCATCCAATACTATCAAGGACTCACAATCAGGTCTTTGTCTGCAAGACAATAACTTACACTATCTTCAGGCTCATAAACTGTTGTCTTTATGTGGGTGCTCAGTCAGACTATTGTTCCACCCTCCTATATATGAGCAAATATCAGGATATTTTTCAGCATTCCGGAAGATTGTTATGCTACATGTTTCTGGTAATCTAGAATGTAGTTTCCATTTTTATATGGTCAGCATACTGCCACACACCTTATGGCTAACTGTTAAATACCTAACGTACGTTAGAGTTGTCACAATCAATTTCCACGCAATTTAACTTGAAACTAGCGTACCATTATTCTTTAAACGTTGGGGAGAGTTGTGTCATGCAGGTGTTGCAGAAAGTATGTCAAGGAGGATTACACTGGTATTGTTCATTCAGTGCGTGTTTCCTTTGGGTCCGCTTATAAAAGCACCACTGCAGAATATGCTGGCACTTTGTTTGTAAAGGCAAATCCCTAGGGACACATTTCCTTAAACATGACAAACCTCTAAGCAGCTGATGGCCCATTAACCATTAAGTAAATTTGGGGCCCCGTCAGTTTACCCATGTAATAAAAGAATGAATCAGGCAGTGTGCTCCAGCCCGAGGTGTCCTGCCTCCCAGGCTGTGGCCCTATAACTCCTAATCCAGATGTTGTTGATGCCAGCAGGGTGGTCCACAGCAGTGCAGGCTTTGTTACTTAATGAACCCAAAGCTGCCGGAGAGGTAAAAGTGCTTTGCTTTGCCAATTTACGCTTTTAAACTCGAGTGGCTTTCTAAAGCAAAACAATGTTGATCTACAAGACTTTTTTTTTACACATTATTTTTAGACCGTGCACATAAAATGCATTTGGGCTCAGTTAGTAACAGGATTATTTATAAAAGTGTCTGCTAGAAGAACTGGCTGTATTGCCCAGTTCAGCCTATTTAGATTTCCATTTCTTTTTTTGTGTTGTTACTATAGGTAACACAGAGGCTTTGCCCTAATAACACCAGACCAACATAGCAAAATGCATGGGGAGGAATTCACTTAGGCTCCGTTCACACTGAACGATTTATCGCGCGGTAATTCCCACGATATTGCGGCTGTTTACCGCCGACATCGCTCTCCAATGCTTGGCAAAGGGTCCTGCTGTCGCGGGTCGTGCGTCGCTACAGCAGGACCCTTTTTGGAGCGGATTTTGCCGCGATTCTAGCTTGCTCAATGCCAGCATTTGTGCGATTCGCGCAGTGTGAATGGGGCCCAAAACTGGAGCAACTGTGCATAGTGAGTAGCTTACTGCCGCCAATTAGAGTGCACACTCCAGGAGAGTTGTCCACAACACAAAGATCACTCTTCATATTAATAGTTTGAGTCTTTAAGTCTTCATTTCATTGTCCCAAGCCCTGAGAAAGGGCAATATGTTTGCCCCCAAAATGTGTTGGCTGTTCTTTGTCGACTTGATTGAATATTGAGGAATAAAAACTTTTTATGGACTCTGACACCTGTTTGATTTGGCGCCCATTTTTGTTGATCCACATCTGTGGATAGTAACTAATCAGCTTCAACCCTAAAGGTGCCCATACACCTTACAATTATCGTACGATAATCGTATGCGATCGCGTTTTCGTCCGATAATCGTAAGGTTGATGGGCAGTGTACAACCGCAAATACTGTACAATCGTACGACTTTTGACTTTCAAGCATGTTTGAAAACTTTGGTCGATCGTACGATTTTCTCAAGGTTAGTGGCATTTCCGTACGTCAAAAATCGTACGATCTACACTGCTCATGCGCAAACGAAAATAAGTGCGGTCGATTACCGCAATTTGTCCAGGTGCTTTTCTTTAATTACGGCTAATTGAACCTTGCGATAATCGGGGCATGATGAGGCTGCCGTACGACAATCGTACAACGGTTCGATCATCGGACAAAAAGTTTCGTCCGATAATCGTAAGGTGTATGGCCACCTTAAGCTTGTTCAGTTATGCTTTGAAAATGAAAGCTAAATGCTGATTGGTTACTATGCATAGCTGCCAGTTATAGTAAATTCCCTTCATTGTTTTCAGTGCACACCAGTGTTGCAGCACATTGTACAGTTATCCTGCATTTTGGATGTTTTCACCGGTGTTTTGCCATTTAAGACAACTGAAATGAAAGCCTTAGAGACCCCGTCACCAGACCATTCCATTCAATAACAATCTTTCCAAAGGATTTTATGTTCATTTAATTTACGTTATGTAATTACCTGAAAAATCCTCCCTTGTGTAGATATCCAAAAGCCATGAGACTGCTGCTGGGCGATGTCATTTTGGATGTGATGATGCTGCTGGGTGCTGCCATCTTGGATGTGATGACAGACATCCTAACAGACCTAGAGCTGTCACTCAAGTGACTCTATAGTAATCCCCTTCACTCCCCTGGCACCTAAATAAAAGGTTATGTAGGGGGGTGAAGGATATGGGTCAGCATAGACAGTACATAAACACTCCAAGAGGCGGAGAGGGCTGTACTAAGGCATATTGCAAGTGAATACAAAATAGTTTATAGAACGGGAAACACCACAATGGTTTTACCTAAGGTGACCTCCAAGCAAAAAACTAAAAACACATGAAATGCATGTATGGGAGCTGTTTTGCCTGTCAAAGACTGGCATTTCTGTCCATCCATTGCTGGGATTAACACAGCTCTTCTCACCAGAAGCGCATTGGCTAGTGGAGTAGGGAACCCCAACTTGTGTCCCCTCTTTCATGTAGTTTCACCTTCACTTACTGGTTTTCTTCGCAACTCTGCCCTTCGTCTAACTCACTCTTCTCTCTCCTCCCATCAATGTGCATGCAACATGCGTTTTTGGCTCCATGTGCTGCTTCTCTGTCCCGCTCTCTGAGCTCTGCTGTACACAGTGTACAGTAGACTGCAAGAGGATGCTATTGAGTCTAATTCCGGTATTTACACTATTTGCATTTTAAAATACATATAATAATGTGTTAATGCTCACGGTGCTGTGTTTTCTATCTGCCTGGAGTTCATCTGTGCATAGATGTGCATTAAAGGGAACGTGTTTTGAGAAAAAATATGTAGTCTGCTACCACTGACTATCTATTGAAAGCACTAGCTTCTTGGCTGTGCTTATCTTTAAAGGGTCAGTCAACTTTCTCACAAAATGAAAAAATGAACTCACCAACAGCACTCCGCCATCTCTGCCCGTTCCCCCTGTTCATACCTTTTAGCTGCAAGCATTACATGACCACACTGACTATTGGGAAGCACTTCTCCTTGGTCAGCATGGTCGTGTGAACATGCTGACCAATGAGCGCTCTCCATTTCCGACTGTCATACTGGATCCTCAGTGTAGGGCTGCAGTGCAGTGTACCAACCATACACTGGTTGGCGGGGAGGGGCACTGGCGGAGTGAACAGAGGGGGCGGAGTGGTGTGGGAAACATTTTGTGAGAAAGTGGGCTTACTCTTTAATACTTCTACATCACTATCTAAAAACAAGCGTGCACTTCAGGAAAGTTGAAGTGAAATCAATCACTGGTTTGCGAGTCAGTGACTTAGAAAGATTTGAATCCGCTGAATCAGCATGACAGCCAGGAAGCCAGCATTTTTGGAAGTAGAAGTCAACAGTGGCAGCCTCCATACTTCCTCAGCACAAGTTTATTGCATGTATTTTGGGGGTGAATCAGTTGACTGGATTTTGAAGGATGCGAAAAGTTATGGTTATGCATAACTTAACGCTTCATAGAGATAAGAGGTACGCTTATGAAGCATAGCTCTACACTCTACTCTTTTCTTTCCCCCATCCTGCATGCTTTGCCTCTTGTAGGTGTAACACTGGGATAGGAAGTGAGGAAAAATCTCCCCTATGTGGTCCGAGACAGAAAAGAAACCTGACAAAAATATCAGGTCTTCCCATGCTATTGTTAATTAGAAAACAATTTGCTGCTGTTGAACTTCAGATGATCTCCTTTATTACCAAGATCTCTAGAGGAGGATCATGTCTATTCTTTTACATCTGGAAACATAAGGTGTTAGGGCATTAGAAGTTTTTTGTTTTTTTTGCTAACTATTGGGACAGTATAAAGTCAAAACTTTTTTTAGTTTTTGGATGGTGTGGGGAAGGGTTAGACCCTCCATCAAGTTTTTATTTCTGCCTGGTCCTCATTGGGGAGAATAACTAAATCTTTCTAAAAAAGGTGAGGGTAATCTTCCAATAGGGAAACCTGTTCCGAGGATAACAGTCTAAAAACTCCCCTCTAAAAACCTCCCCTCACTTTGGGAGATTTCCTTTAACTTCCTGTTGTATCTCTGTGTAAAGTTCCCTATACTTCCTGTCCCATTGGTACACAAACAGCAAAAAACCTGGCAAGGGTTTACACTGTAAAGCCAGTAGATTCTCGGCACTTGTGTGGAGCTTGTATGTTAAATTTCGTCTCAGCTGTGAATGTCCCAGCACATGCGCAATTTCCAGTGAGCTTTCTGGACCTGATCAGCGGCTCTGAGCTTGCGTGGTCAGCCGGCGCCCCCTCCACGTCGCCCCCGAAGTGATGCGCGGGTCCAGATTTCTCATGGGTCCAGGATTCTACCTGTGGCCCAGTTCCTGCTGTATTGGATCCAAAACTAAAAAAAGTTTGGGCTTCATATAAACTATGTATTGTTTTTGAATAGTATGATTAGCTGTATATGGAGCATAACATCTAGACCTCACATAGCAGCAGTGGATTTCTTCACCCTTGCTGTCAAAGGGGTCTATTCACTATGCTGCCGTAGGCAGCCGAGTGACAAACCGACCCCGAAGCGAAGTGAGCCGAACGCCATTCGGCTATTCACTTTAGGCTGGTACGGCTGATACATCGGGTGGCTTCAGGTCGGCTGAACATGCTCAGCATGTGCATGTGCAGAAGGAGTTCGACTCAGCCGATCCAACATCTGGATCGGCTAAGCCGAACCTCCGTCAGGCTACTCGCTGCTGTTCGGCCTATTCTCATAGATGCCGAACAGCAGTAAGTGAATAGCCGAATGTCGCCGAGCGGCATTCGGCTCGGCTGTTCTGCTCGGTACCTCTGTGGTACCGAGCAGAATAGAATAACAGACCGGGCTGTCTGGAGATCAGTGTCCCTGGTTACTTGGTAGCCAGGGGCGCTGATCTGTCTGTGGAACTGGCCGGACCAGCTGTGAGATGACGGCTGGCTCCACCCAGCAGGCTGTCGGCCGGCCAATGGCCGGCAGTTCGGCCAGCTTCGGCTTTCACCACCTTTGTTTGTCTGGGTTACAACAATGCATGAAAGAGTTGCTGTGCACTGCTGGCGTCACAAGGGTGTGCTACAACAACAACACCCCAAAAAATAAAGCAAAATCCATAATCATTATTAAATCAATACACCGTATGTTCAATGCAACCATTCCAACCCTAACTTTTCCCACTAGACTCACTAAAAAAAGCCTCCCATTAGAATTTTGGTCTCATATTGTGTGTGTACCCAATGGGGACAGCAGTTAAAACCTAAGAGCGGTTGTAAATCTGGTCATACACTATGATTTTACTCATTCAGCCCTGCGGGCTGAACAAGAAAACACACTTACTTCCTCCATTCACCGGAACAGCATGGATAGGGGAATCACTCCTGCTTGCTACTGTATTCTGAACAGCCAGCACCTGCGGCTGCTAAAAACCCGGACAGTGTCTCCATTTGGTTGCAGTCACTGTTTGTCTGCTGGTTTTTTGAGCCAACTGCTTCAACTGAAAAAAATTACTTTTTCCGAACTAAGTGGTGCAGGAAGGGCCCCCCTTGGATCACATTTCAGCCAATTCTGCAGAAATTGGGTGAAATTCAATAATATGTATAGCCGGCTAAACTCTTCTCTGCTTTAGCCAAACCTAAAAATAAGGATTTTGGGCACAGTTACACTTTTTAATCTATAAAATTAAAATGTATTATCTATTGGAGCCAGTTTCAGCAGGTTTTACTTGGAGCGTCTGGGAGGTTTGTAACTACTTTTAACTTATGATACCCATGGACATGCTTCTTCTCTTTTCTCTATACCATTAACATACAGACTCAGCCATGTATGCATGTTTATGGAGCCACATAGTAACTGTTAAAGTTGCTTTTTTGGGGGGGAAAGAAAAGTGTTCACAATAAGTATTTGGTCGTTCCTCGTGTGGGTGGTTCTCTAATAGAGGGTCATTGGCAGGTAGATATCTCGCAATGAAGAAATAAACTGCTTCAGGACTGGCACTCTATACAATATTTACTTGGAGACGGTACTGGTATACTGCAATACTTTGATCCTTTCCTCTGATCCATAGCAGATAAGTAAATTAACCCTCTCCTTTCCCCAGGGAGATTTTCCAAAATGTTGTCCTGTGCAATAAGCTCCTTAAATCACTGGAGGTGTATGTTATAGCCTCCTAGAAGTTCAGAAATGGTCTTATAATGGAAAGCCAAACGATTCTTAAAATCCAATGTATCTTGTGCAGTTATTGGTCTGTAATGTGTAGCCTCCTATCCTGAGATCTATATTCCCTGCATGTAATGTTTTCTGCAGTCTGTAGTAAGGGTGGAGAATTTCTTTCTGCATGGCCAGAGTTGTGCATAATTAGACTGTTAAGTGACATTGAAAGATAGAGTTGGGAATCCCTCATCTACTGGACACTAAGTTATTGTGTGAGGAGTGAGAGTGGGTGGTCTTCTGCTTTCTGGCCCAGCTTTTTTTTTTTTTAGGAAATTCTAGATATTTGCACTGTAAATTCTTGATGTAAAACACACGTTTTACTGGGCATTGCCACCGTGCATGGTAATGCATGCACTTCAGTGTCATCTATTTAGAATAGCAGCAGAGTTCACCTGTGCTTGCTGTGCGTTGCATTAAAAAAGGGTCTGGTATGCTGGTATGATTTTTCATACATTAATAGGAAAATGAATAGGTTGCATTAGTACAGCTGCCTATATACATATATATATATATATATATATATAATTTATTCACCAAACATTCACTGCAGGTGAATCTGGTGCACATTTTTGATAGTGATTGATTCACCACCAGTGAATGTTTGGTAACAGTCACTCTTACTGCTTTATAAATATACCCCATATTGTGAAGGGGGTCTAAAGCTAAACTTCAGTCAATGTTGAAAATGAAACCTTGAGATGCATGCAGGGAACAAAGCCTACACGTCCATTTTTCAATCAGGCAGTTATTGCAGTGCACCCCACTACCTGGTAATCGTGGAACGCATCTGCTTGTAAAGCCAGGACACCCAGTTTCTTTTAGCCACCGCACTGATCAGATTCAAACTATTATTTGATGTATGGATGTGACTGGTGATGCAGGTTCAAGAAAGTATGATTCTACTCATTTTAAATGATGTGTGAAGTCTGGCAACTGGAATTTGGACAGAACCAAGTAAACTCTCTGTTTAGCAAAGTTGCAGTATTTACGTGATAATATTAGTAGCTGCTGACCTATTGTTTTTGCCTGTAGTCTGGAATGACAGATTAATCAAACACTCTCTAAATAATGAAGGTGGAATTCCTTGTGAATGTAAAAAATATTGTATAGTGCAGAAGCCATCGTATATAACCAGGCCTTTAAAAAATAAAATAAAGCTGGCCATACACTGCTCTATTTTTTTCGTTCCATCTGCAGGCTGAATGAGAAAAAAAAAGAGCTAATTGGCTGCCAACCCTGTTCATAGGAAGATTTTCAAACTGCCTCCTTCGATCAGCTGATTCCTAACATGCAGTTAGGAATCAATCACTATCACTGGATACACAACTGTGTATCCAGGGATAGTGATGGTCTTTGTAACTGCATGCAATCATATTACATACGATTACATGCAGTATGCAGGCGTGTACATGGAGCGGCTGTCACCTGATCATTAACTTGAATAGGTGACAGTTGCTGCATGTAAACGCCAGATTAGGGATTCCTGCTGCAGTAAAACGCAAGTTTGTGACACAGGAATCCCTAATTGCACCTGAAATATAGGGGACCCCCATTCCAATTCCCCCCCACACATAATAATACACTCCCCCCCTTTCCAATCCCTCCCGCACACATAATAATAAACCCCCCCCATCCAACCTCCCCCCCACACATAATAATAAACCCCCCCCTCTTTTCCTTCCAAGCCCCCTCACCTGCTTGCATCTGTGCAGGGAGGAGGCACATCACCATTCCCTTAGTAAGGTCTTACTAATCATCCATCATTGGACCGGAGCTCAGAACTGACAGAGCTCCGGCCGGAGCTGACACGAGCAGCTCTGCGGTCTGTGTAGCCCGACTCTGTGTGCTCCCGCAAGTCAGGCACACGGTCATAGACCGTGTGCCCGACTTGTCAGCTGGCTGTGGGCCACATGGTACCGGCTCGCGGGTCTGTACTTTGAGAACCCTGTTGTATGTTGTCTGACTTACATTTTAATTTTAATCACTTTTTTCATCTACTCTGCACCAGAAAATGACATGTTTCCTTTCTGTGGGCAACATAACAACTTCTGGAGCCAATTTTATTTATTTTATTTTTTTTCATAGATTTTATTTATTTATTTTTTTATAGATTTTTAAGCTGGTGTTCTATATTTTTTGTAACTATATGTATGCAGTCTTTGTTTTACAAATAAACATTTAATACATAACAATGGATTCCCAAAGCACTGTGGGTTATCTAAAGTGACAGCACAGCAGTAGCAGCCTGCCTTGTAGGTAGCTTTGTTTAAGTGAAAATTTGGACTTTACCCTCTGATCAGGGTGAGATACAGTGATATCCCCACCCATATACAATTGTTTAGTTCTGTATGTAAATTGCAGCTTGATCTACAAAACCTTTTACATCAGAACACAGAGCAGTGTCTGGGAAATGTGACTAGAAGAATAAAAACAAAAGACAAAATATTAATTTGCTCAAAGACATATTTAACAGATTAACCAATAAAAAAAAGTAATTTTTTTTTATTACTGACCATAATATATAGAAAGCCACTTTACATTCCCTTTAACACATACGGTCATAGAAAGATACGGATCACAACCTGCATATTATTGTGGCCTATATACTTTCCTATATTAGCTATATCTTGATTCAACTCAGTCAAAGGTTTACAAAATATGGACGCCCAATAGGGAAAAAAGCCAGTAGGCAGACCAAACATCCAAGTAGTCATTCGTTAAAATTCCCCAAAAAATGTCAAGTATTGCCTATGTTTTTCCTTATTGTGAGATCACTTCCATAGCATAACATTCACAACTGCTTCACATATATGTGTACATGTAACTATTCAAGTATTTTTATGTAAGGGATATATTTAGATGAATCGGTGATCAGGTTATAGAAGAATCTAATTTCACAAAAAATATGCAAAGACTGTTTATGAATGAATATGGCTTCCTATTACTGGCAGTGTCTGGCACAAATGTAATGCCATTCTTCCGCTAAGCTTTGTTGCTGATTCAAAAGCTTACTGCAATATGGTGTGCCTTCACTGTACTACAGAGTTCACTAATATATTGAAGTGATTTTCCTGTGAGCATTTAGACAATTAACTAGGGATGTTCAGATACCAAGTACCGTACTCGGTACAAGTACAAATACTTTTCCAGCTCCAAGACTAGACTAGAGAAAAATTCAAAAGTTAGGAGGCAGCTGTCATTTGTAAGGAGCTTACGTAGCTCCTGGGATTTGTACATCTCTGTTTTAATGTATGATTTAAAAAAAAAAAATATATATATATAAGTGATGCACCGTTTTTGCAAGTACAAGTACTGATACTTGCCCAAGTACTCACAGATACAAGTACTGATACATTTTTGTTTAGTGTCATGTGACAGCTTTTCTAAAACAATACAGACTAATGATTTCAGGACAGTGGTGGAGCACCAGAGCTAAGTCCCAGCTGCAACCGCTGCAACCCTGGTAGTTCTCATGAAAATGGCAAGTATTGGCACTGGTATCTGGACATCCCTACATTAAACTATTAATATGCGTGTTTGAGTATGTGCATGTACACACATATGAGTATATTTACAATTGTAAAGTGAACACAATTTAAGGTTCACTTACCTAAGAGAACTAAAATACCTTCCCTTTATCCTTACAGGAAGTAACCTACACAGAGCTATGAATGGTTCCTTCGAGCCCAATGTGACAGCACTCAGACCTGGTAGTTCTGTGCTCAGGCATCAAGCGCTGCATTGTAGGAGGCATGGGGAATGCCATGTGTTCATTTTAAAGAAGAACTCTGGACATTTCTAAACAGTCCCAGTTATATATACATTCTGCTTAACCTGTCCTCATCTGTTTACTAAAGTTCCCAAGCACGAAGCTGTGGATATGTTAATAAATGTTCTCCCTTTTGAGAGCACACAGCCGATATTTTGCGTGGTTGTTTACTCTCAATCCCAGCTGTCACTGACAGCCTGTGTCTCTATCAAGAGCCAACCATAGTGGTTTCTGATGTGACCAATGTGTCAGCTCTGCCCAAGTAATGACATAGAGGCAGGAAGCTTCATTGATAAAAAGGATGCCTTTAGCCTGCTGATAAATACTGCCACCTTTAGGCTGCAATGTTCATCCGAGGTACCATCTATACATAGCATAACTGTAAGAATCAGTTGCAATATTAACAATAATAAGAATTTTTTTTTTTTTAAATACACTTTTGTGCATTTGTCAGCCCATAATATATATAGCTGTTTTTTCTTTGTTTTTTTATTACAACAATGTACCAAATAAAAGTATACACATTTAGATGTACAAATTAGTCATAGAGTTATTGCTAAGTTAACTAACACATGCGATCACTGCTAAATTCAACCTGGGGATGACTTCTGGTCATGAAAGGGTTAAAGGAAAGAAAGAATTATATCCTCAAAAAGACATCAAGGCCTTCATTGCTACTTCTTATTCTGCAAGTGTTAGTTTCCTGGCTGTCATGTTTATCCTCTTGCTTCAACACTTTCTGGGTTATTCACAAAAGGATGGAGAGTTTGGAGAGGGCAGGAGAAGTGAACAATCCAGGACGACATAGCTGATTTCGACAAATTCTGCAATTCAGCTTATTTTCCACTTCAGCTATGTTGTCCTAGATTGTTCACTTCTCCTGCCTTCTCCAAACTCCTTACCCTTCTGTGAATAACCCTGTTTGTGTTCCTTACCTGGAACAAGCATGCAAATAAGGACATCTGACTTTACAGCAAATCCCAGGAGCCAGGTCACCAATGCTCCTTAAAAATTAAAGCTGGCGCCTAACTTTTGACGTTTTTACTAGTTGTTGTCAATGGAGCTGGCTTCTGAATTGGACAAAGAGGCTTCTGAATTCAATATTAATTTGTTCACCCTGCTATACAGGTATGCATCCTTGTTCCAGGTTGTTGGCTTAAACCTTATTACACCTTTTAGACCTTGTTGATCAGTGCACTAGCCAGACAACTAGCATCTTCAGAAGGGGAATGTCAATGGCAGTCCCCATGTGTGTTTCAGGAAACATTAACATTAAGTTATTTTAAGTTGTGCCATGTGTAGCTACTCCAAATTATCCTTTATTATAGGAAAATGCCCATCATCTCCTGATCACTGGCTGGAAATTCAGATCTGGCTGACAGAGCTCTTATACTATTCTATAATGAGAGCGAGTGTTAAAGATTTGTGCTTAGTCATGCCTATTTTTTTCTGAACTTTCTCTGGCATCATTACATGCACTGGTGTTGTGTGGGTCAGTTAACAAACATAAATGTGTGTGGAACTGAGGAACAGAAATATCCAGAGAAATTGTTAGAGTCATTTTTATTTGCAAACTTTTTATTTTTTAATTTTATACGGGGTACTTTCATTGCTACAGTGTTTGTGCAGGGTGCTAGGATTTCCATGACAGCCCAGTACTAGCACTTCTGTTTTTTAATGTCCCTGCATATTGAAAATCCACTGGACTTGTTTCGCTAAAGGGAGATAAACAAGAACGGATAAAACAGAAAGTGAAATGTGACTAAAAGTAGAAAAAAAAGATTAGGGGAGGTGTTTCCCTCCTCTGACTCATTCTGCTGTGTTTGTGTATAGTCCAAAGTAAGTTTGAGATTTCTGCTGAATCAGCTGAAATTCAAACTGTGTATATCACTTTACTTTGTGTTTTAAAATGTGACGTCAGGGCTAGGCCCGGACAGCTGTCACCCCCTGTGTATTGACAGAAGTCTCACTGGCTAAGAAAATGCCTGAGGTTAGGGAAGTAAGAGTCTTACTGAACAAAAGAATGGCTGGGGTTATGGAAGTAAAAGTCTCAATGGCCAAGAGAATGGCTGAGGTTATGGAAGTAAAATTCTCAATGGCCAAGAGAATGACTGAGGTTATGGGAGTAAAAGTCCCAATGGTCAAGAGAGTGGCTGAGATTATGGAAGTAAAAGTCCCAATGGCCAAGAGAATTGCTGAGGTTATGAAAGTAAAAGTCTCAATGGCCAAGAGAATGACTGAGGTTATGGAAGTAAAATTCTCAATGGCCAAGAGAATGACAGGTTATGGAAGTAAAAGTCTCAATGGTCAAGAGAGTGGCCATTATGGAAGTAAAAGTCCCAATGGCCAAGAGAGTGGCTGAGGTTATGGAAGTAAAAGTCCCAATGGCCAAGAGAATGGCTGAGGTTATGAAAGTAAAATTCTCAATGGCCAAGAGAATGGCTGAGGTTATGAAAGTAAAAGTCCCAATGGCCAAGAGAATGGCTGAGATCATGGAAGTAAAAGTCTCAATGGCCAAGAGAATGGCTGAAATTATGGAAGTCAAAGTCTCAATGGCCAAGAGAATGGCTGAGGTTATGGAAGGAAAAGTCTCAATGGGCTAGAGAATGGCTGAGATTATGAAAGTAAAAGTCTCAATGGCCAAGGGAATGGCTGAGGTTACGAAAGTAAAAGTCTCAGTGGCCAAGAGAATGGCTGAAATTATGGAAGTCAAAGTCTCAATGGCCAAGAGTATGGCTGAGGTTATGGAAGTAAAAGTCTCAATGGCCAAGAGAATGGCTGAGGTTATGGAAGTAAAATTCTCAATGGCCAAGAGAATGACTGAGGTTATGGGAGTAAAAGTCCCAATGGCCAAGGGAATGGCTGAGGTTATAGAAGTAAAAGTCCCAATGGCCAAGAGAATGGCTGAGGTTATGAAAGTAAAAGTTTCAATGGCCAAGAGAATGGCTGAAATTATGGAAGTCAAAGTTTCAATGGCCAAGAGTATGGCTGAGGTTATGGAAGTAAAAGTCTCAATGGCCAACAGAATGGCTGAGGTTATGGAACTAAAAATCTCAATGGCCAAGAGTAGGGATGCACAGATACCAAATACCGTACTTGGTGCAAGTACAAGTGCTGATAGTTTCCCAGCTCCATCAAAAGTTAGCAGGCAGCTGTCATTTTTAAGGAGCATTGGCTATGGGGCTCCTCAATGCTACATGTCATCCTTGACTCAGACCTCACCTTTCTTCCCCACATCCAATCACTATCCAAATCTTGCCGCCTTCACCTTCGTAACATCTCCAAAATACGCCCCTTCCTCACAAATGAAACCACAAAATTACTCATCAACTCCCTTGTTATCTCCCGTCTTGACTATTGCAACTCCTTCCTCATTGGCCTTCCACTACACAGGTTATCCCCCCTTCAGTCTATCATGAATGCAGCTGCTAGACTCATCCACCTGACCAACCGCTTAGTGTTTCCAACCCCCCTCTGTCAATCCCTACACTGGCTTCCCCTTGCCCAAAGGATAAAATTAAAAATATTACCAATCACTTATAAAGCCATCCACAACTCTGCCCCTGGATATATCTCAAACCTTGTCTATAAATATCACCCTAACCGTCCCCTCCGCTCCTCCCAAGACCTCTTGCTTTCCAGCTCCCTTGTCAACTAATTAGTGTCATATGACAGTTGTTTTAAGACAATACAGACTAATGATTTCAGGACAGCGGTGGAGCGCCAGGGCCCAGTCGCAGCTGCAACCTCTGTAACCCTAGTAGTTCTTGTGAAAAAGCCAAGTATCAGCACCGATACAGATACTGGTATCTGAACATCCCTAGCCAAGAGAATGGCTGAGGTTAGGGAAGTACAAGTCTCAATGGCCTAAAGAATGGCTGACGTTATGGAAGTAAAAATCTCAATGGCCAAGAGAGCCTGTTGGCACCAACAGGTTTAACAGAAGTCTATTTTTAAATGGACTTTTGACGAAGGAGTTGGGTGGAAAATGGTCAACTCAAACAGTAAATGCATCCAATCAGTATTCAGCAGCCACAGATCAGGGGTGACTCCTTCATCCACGCTGTTTATTGTCAGTGGCTGAACGAGAGGAATTGAAACATATGGCTAGTTATACTGCTTTTCAGGTCTGTACAGTTCAGATGTAAACCACCTATCTGAAACCCTAGAGTACCAGACTCCACCTCACCAACTGCTATCTTCAACAAATTGATTCTTTAGTCCTGGATAATACTAAAAGGCACTATATGGAAAAACACAGTGTAGTTTTTATTTGCTAAACAATAGAGACTGATGACCTGTATGTCCACATTGTAGTTTGAATGTTTAGTTAGATTAGTAAATAGGGTGAAGCTCCATTCACTTGGAATACCCAATCATGTTCGAGGGAAATTAGAAACATATTTTTTTTTGCTTGCACATGATTGGATTATTGAAGTGAACACAGCTTTTCCTCCTAAACGAACAGTCTGTATTCCTTTAGTTCACATGTGTCAAACTCAAGGCCCAGGTGCCGAATCCGGCCCAACAGGCCATTTCCTAGACTTCTACTTTCAGATCTAGGTATTAAGTTATGACTAAAACCAGTGATAATCGAATGCAGAGGCAATTATGATAAAGATCAGATACATTTATATAGTCTTACAGATACCTTTGACGACAACCATAATGTTGATGCGGATAAAATTGAGTTTGACACCCCTGTTTTAGTCAATCAACCCCTAAGCATTAGGGATGAGCTCAGATGCAGGCTGAACCCAGTCCAAACTTCAGCTCCTCCCGAACCCTAAACACAGAAGGAATTTCCTTTCGTGACACTCAGCTTGATATAAGCAAAGGTGCAGCACGCAGTGATGTCATTGACCTTATATGTTCATATGGCTATATTTTCTAAATTACATTAACCTAAATTGGCTATAAGAGGTAAACCACATCAGCACAAGCATCCCGCCCCTTTACATGCAGCTGTGGGGAAGGGAATGCCCGACCCGCAGCCAATTGGGTAGAAGTACCCATGGCACTTCCTTTTTTTGAGCAGCTCAGGTACAGATCGGGCTCAGTCCTAACCTCAGATCATTCGTACTAAGCATCCCTTTTAATACTTTAAGATAAAGCATAGATACTGCTTGGGGATAAATGACAGATCGAAGGCCGTCTTCATGGGAAAAGATCCTAACTGTTCACAGACATATTAATATGAATTTTACAAAGGTTTTCCCATTTATCTAGAGGAACTCTTTAACTGCATTGACTCATAAGTTCCTTTAGGGAATGCTCCTATAGTGTTTATTCAAATCCCCAACAATTGAAGGAAATATCCTAGTGTAATTGGTTTCCTTAGAAACACTCAGTCACACCTTACGTGGCTGGCCCGACTGCAAATTGTCAAAACCTATCTTCCAATTCAGTCTATTGAACTAGTGCACATGGCTCGTTCGTGTTTCCTGTATAGCCAATGTTAATAACTTATTTGACATTGTTAAATATTTGTGCCATAATATAGCTTAGAAAGGACATGCATTTCATTATAAAACCCGGGAGGAAAAATACACAGTGAAGGTACATATACAGCATTGTAATTATTTTCAGCCAGTCACATGCTCCTAGTCAGACGTCACAGTCAGGTCCTAGAAATTCCTGCTGCACAGAATGGGGCAGAACCAATCCAGCCTGTGATTGGACAATGAAGGAACAGCTGCATACTGATGAGATCAAATCTTCTCTCTCCTTCCTGTATGCACATTCACACTATTAGAGGGTCATCATTATGAAAAGCAAGCAATAGCTACAGAGGGCTGACCCTCCCTCTCCCAGTCTGATTGCAACAGTGATAGGGATTACAGGAAGCTAATATAAAACAGATTCAGGCGCTTATGCTATGCTAACCATTTTAATGAATGCATAACAAGATACAATTGTGTTTTTTCCCACATCTGCCAAAAGTTCAGTTTTAAGTCTTATGCATTGAGGGAACAATATGATGGCTAGATATGTAGCACTGTAGCCTTACAGCACTTGGATCCTGGTTTCAGTTACCAAAAGGGACATTGTCTGCACTGCCTGTTGTTCCTGGTTTAAAATTGTATTTTCTCCTGTTGGTGCTCACACCATCTTGGTAGGTTAACTGGCTTCCATGCAAGATTACTTCATGTATATTTGCCTAGATATAAAGGACATAAGACTATAGGAAATGTTTATGTACTCTGTGGGTCACATTGAAAGTTACTGATGTTAGTCATATAAATAAATCAAATGAATTGAGAAGGGATGGATTGTATGTGTCTGTTCCCTTTTTGGTAGAAGAATTCTTAGATCTCTCTGGAAATTTGTTGTTGAGATCTCTATGCTTAGGTTCTTGGGTCTGCACTCCTGCGGCGGCCATTATGAGGGGTTTCTAAGCTCTCTGCTGTAATTTTGTCATTTATTTTATGTTATGGAGAATTCAATGGCAGATGCTGGAACATGCAGAGAGGGACAGGGAGAGGAGCAAGGAGGTGTGACAGGGTAGATCTTGCTTTCGGATTTTTCAAGACATATAGGAAGTCAGGCCCACCAGACTCTACTTAAAATAACATTAACGATCAAATTTGGGTACAGTGACCCCTTAAAAATAATTTTTTTTCCATCACGAAGAAGCAATTTGAATGTGTAAAAACCAACAATTCATCATATCTCAGACAAATCAGTGAGGGCTTATTCACACCGAAAGCGCGTGAGTTCCAGAGCGGTAGCTGCTGGAACGCACTGCGATCGCTGAGAAACTTCCCGCGTTTTGGGCAAGCCCTATTTTTTGCGTTTGCAGTGGTACGGAACGCTGGCAAAGTTTTGCTACGTGTCCGATCGCACTGCGGGCGGGGGGGGGGGGGGGGTGGAAGCGGGGCCATTGAATTAAATGGACCGCCACACCCCCTCCAGCCCTAAAACGCAAGGGGAAGTTTCTCAGCGATCACGGTGCGTTCCAGCAGCTACCGCTCTGGAACACACGCGCTTTCGGTGTGAACAAGGCCTGAAGAAATCCTTCTTGTTATGTTGCATTCTTGTTGCTTCTTCATTGCTTTCCTGAATAAGACACAGATTGTTTCTTAGTTTGTGACCTCAATATGATCATCATTTGTTTTTGTTTTTAACTTAGCATAATATTGACAGTGTAGACCAGCATTTCTCAACCTTTTTTAGTCACAGTGCCCTTTAAAAGTATGCAAAATCTCATGGCACCACAGTGACGCATGAAGAAAAAAATTGCTGCACTATCACAGGTGGTAAGGTGTCAACCTATCATTTCACTATACAAAAGGGTGAAGAGTTTGGAGAAGGCAGGAGAAGTGAACAATCTAGGACAACACAGCTGATTTGGACAAATTCTGCAATTCTGCTTATTTTCCAGTTGAGCTATGTATTTATAGATTGTTCATTTCTCCTGCCTTCTCCAAACTCTTCACCCTTTTGTAAATAACCCTGTATGTTTTCAGATATGACATATCGTACAACATACTATACAGTGTGTGTGCATTTTATACACTGCAGGGAAGGCTAAAGCATTAGACTAAAACAAGAGAAGTTTTACTGGAAGGCTAAGTTGGTGAGTAAAAAATAGTGTTGGGAGACCTAATATGATAGAGGAATGTTCGGTTTACCCTCAGGTAAATGTGGGTAATTTACGCATAAGCATGTTTTATAGGTCTTTCTCTCATTGGTGGCATTGCTACTACTGTGATATATGTTGGATTTATCTGTAGTCCTAAAAAATTACCCTAACATTGGGGGAAGAATATATAGACCCTAATAATGGACCTTTATTTAGTAAGGTATCGGACTATACATACGGACCTTTATTTAGTGAGGTATACAGGCTTATACATACGGACCTTTATTTAGTAATGTATACAGACTATACATATGGACCTTTATGTAGTAAGGTATACAGACTATACATACGGACCTTTATTTAGTAATGTATACACACTATACATATGGACCTTTATTTAGTAAGGTATACAGTCTTATACATATGGACCTTAATTTAGTAAGGTATACAGACTATACATACGACCTTTATTTAGTAATGTACAGTATACAGACTATACATATGGACCTTTATTTAGTAAGGTATACAGGCTTATACATATGGACCTTTATTTAGTGAGGTATACAGACTATACATACAGACCTTTATTTAGTAAGGTACACAGACCATACATATGGACCTTTATTTAGTGAGGTATACAGACTATACATACAGACCTTTATTTAGTAAGGTATACAGACTACACATATGGACCTTTATTTAGTAAGGTATACAGACTATACATACGGACCTTTATTTAGTAATATATACAGACTATACAAGTGGACCTTTATTTAGTAATATATACAGACTATACATATGAACTTTTATTTACTAAGGTATACAGACTATACATACGGACCTTTATTTAGTGAGGTATACAGACTATACATACAGACCTTTATTTAGTAAGGCATACAGACTATACATATGGAACTTTATTTAGTGAGGTATACAGACTATACATATGGAGCTTTATTTAGTATATAGTAAGGTATACAGACTATACATATGGACCTTTATGTAGTAAGGTATACAGACTATACATATAAACCTAGTAAGGTATACATATGGACCTTTATTTAGTAAGGTATACAGACTATACATATGGACCTTTATTTAGTGAGGTATACAGACAATACAAATGGACCTTTATTTAGAAAGGTATACAGACTATACATATGGACCTTTATTTAGTACGGTATACAGACTATACATATGGACTTTTATTTAGTAAGGTATACAGACTATACAAATGGACCTTTATTTAGTAAGGTATACAGACTATACATATGGACCTTTATTTAGTAAGGTATACAGACTATCCATATGGACCTTTATTTAGTAAGGTATACAGACTATACATACGGACCTTTATTTAGTAAAGTATACAGACTATACATACAGACTAAGGCCGGTAATGATAAAAAATTTTGTGTTCGATTAATCGAAAACAAATTTAATCGATTAAT
>NW_017309569.1:0-268 GCF_000935625.1 Nanorana parkeri
CTGGTCCAATTCTGCAAATCCCACTTTCTCTTTAGCTGGGCTGAGCATTCCATGACCTACCTAGGGATTGAACTCCCCACTGACCTACAAAAGCTCTACTCCCTCAACTTCGCCACCCTACTCACTCGAATACGATTGAATTTGAAAGATTGGAACAAAATGTTGTACTCCTGGTTTGGGCGAGCGGCCATTCTAAAAATGACAGTTTTGCCCAGGCTATTATACCTGTTTCAGACAGTACCCATTTCTCTCCCCAGGGCCTTTTTTT
>NW_017309569.1:1916-37037 GCF_000935625.1 Nanorana parkeri
CATGTAGAAACACAATAAAAATTTACTTGTGAAAAAAAAAATACACAGTGGCTATATGGAAGTATTAACTCTCTGTACTCCCCAACACACACATTGGGTTGGAATAGAATGAACAGGAAAAAAGGGAACATATCAGCATACCATTTCATATCTACCTTTATGACACTGACTTCATAGGGTTCTATTGCTCAATGTTAAAGGGCTTAGCTTGAACACTATGAGACACCTTCTGACTTACATGAGACAAAAAATTCCTTGCTGGGCTCTACCCCCACGTCTATTCCATCAAAACACAAGGAAAAAGGCAGGGGTCCATCCCCTTTAAACTGTCAACATTGATAGCAGATAAACATGAGCGATATCAAATTCTACAGTGCACACTGTACACTGATACATCCCTAATTAGTCTTTGTAACTTATACACCCTTATCTTAAGCAGACCTCTTCCCTTAGATAATTTCTTGTTATGACATTAACCACCATGCACACTTATAAGCGGAGACTCTAATATGCTCCTGTCTTCAAATCGGGACCATTTAGGTTTGAAAACTCCCACTGCAAGCATTACGACTATCTTAACTCTAAATAAAACTCATTAGACAATTTTCCCTATATGATGCTTGGAGAATTTAACACCCTTTGGAAAAACATTTCACTTTTTGCTGTTATCTGCATAAAACTCACACTAGAATTATTTCTTGGTCATTCTTTTTCTACTTTGTCGGTCTTTCAGATCAGACATAGGGCCCACAACATGCTCTTGTTATGCTCTGATTAAAAGATCATT
The DNA here is from genome assembly GCF_000935625.1 of Nanorana parkeri. Lineage (NCBI taxonomy): Eukaryota > Metazoa > Chordata > Amphibia > Anura > Dicroglossidae > Nanorana > Nanorana parkeri. The sequence goes on from NW_017309569.1 coordinate 2,704, forward strand.
CTCCCTTGACCCAACTACATCCAAGTGCAGTCACTGGAGATTAAATTACTTCTTGCTTAAGCTTGAACACACCAAATTGCAATTACTGGACACTTGTTCCCACTACTTTACTGAGAATGCTGGATCCACTTCATCCTTCACCACCTACCAGGGAGCGCAAAAAGCTATTTACAGAGGAAATTTAAAGCATTTGTCACCCATCTAAAATGAAACGTTCTAAGAGGGCATGTGGCCTGGTATGGCAGGGAGTGGGGGGCCACTCGCTCATGTCCCCCCCTTTCCTGCCCTGCCAGACCTGTGCTCGCATCAAAGGTCTGGTTGGGAATTTCAGGGGGGACCCCACGTCTTTCCCCCCCCCCCCCATTTATGGGGGTGGGGTTCCTCCTTAAAATTCCTACCAGACCTAAAGGGCCTGGTATGACTTTTAGGGGAACCCCAAGCTTTTTTTTCCTTTTTCTTTTAAATGGGGTCCCTCCTAACTTTCCTACCAGACCTAAAAGGCCTGGTATGGTTTGGGAGGGGGACCCCATGCTGTTTTTTTTCTTTTCTTTTTTTAATAATTATTTTCTTGACTTTTTGAATTTTTCTTTTACATTTATTTAAACCATTTTTAAACCATTTTTTTTTCTCATTTGATGAAATTTTTTGTCTATTCTGCCCGCTACTTCGGAATTAGCAAGCAGAATAACCGAGCCGAATGCCACTCGGCGGCACTTGGCTATTCACTCACTGCCGTTCGACACCTATGAGAATAGGGGCAAACGGCAGCGAGTGAGCTGCCGGAGCTTCGGCTCAGCCAAATCCAGATGTTGGATTGGCTGAGTCGATCTCCTTCTGCACTTCGGCTCAGCATGTTCGGCTGACCGAAGGCACCTGAAGACAGCCGATGTACAGCTGATTTTAGCCGTACTGAGCTAAAGAGACTAGCCGAACGTCATTCGGCTCTGTTCAATTAGGCTTGGTTATTCACTTGGCTGCCTTCGGCAGCCTTGTGAAAACCCCCTATGTGATTCCACTTTACTGCATTGTTATTTTGTAAAACATTTTAATAAAAAAATATAAATAACCAAAAATGTTTACATTTTGTATTGTGTTTGTTAAGGCCTGCTCACCTGCCCACCTGTGATGGCCTGCTTTCTCTTTATAGAACATTTTTATTTTATTTTTGTTATTATGTTATGTTATTCCTATGATAATAAAGTGACACTAAACTCAGGAGTTAAATCTTAAAAACGCGTTCAAGTACCCTATTATAAAAAAAATTGCTTATTTGTGTATCGCTCAGCTGTAGATCCTCAAATAATCTCTGAATTCATGCTGACACTGTCCTTCCGGGTGGCTACTTTTGTTCCCCATGGTCCCTGTTTGTGTACAGTTGTAAAGTAGCCACCACTCCAAGCTCACTCCCATGATAGACTATAGCTGCAATACAAATTAGTAAACTAAACATTAAGATAGTTATTCACAAAGCTGCCTAAGGCAGCCGAGTGAATAACCGAACCGAAGTGAACAGAGCCGAACGAGGTTCGGCTATTCACTCTGGCTCAGTATGGCTGATTTCAGCCGTACATTGGCTGAAATCAGCCGTACATCGGCTCTGCCTTTGGTTAGCCGAAGTGCAGAGGGACTTCGACTAAGCCGATCCAACATCTGGATCAGTCACTCGCTGTCGTTCGCCCCTTTTCTCATTTGGCTCAGCTATTCTGCTCGGTACCTCCGTGGTACGGAGCAGAATAGAAAATAAGTGAAAAGAGTGACAAAAAAAGGTTGAAAGATTATTTTTAAAATAATCAAAAATAGTAAAATTCTAAAATAAATAAAGATATTTAAAAAAGAAGAAAAAAAACAATTGGTCAGAGCTAGCAGTGACAGCTAGCTCTGCCCAAGTGTTTCCTATTGGCCGACACCTGCTAGAGTCTTCTAGCAGGTCCCGGCCAATGAATAACAACTGGGAGGAGCCTTCAGCTCGGCTGAACCGCCCGGCCGCCTTCGGTTGCAGTATGGGCTATTGTGAATTGCTAAAGACAGTCGAAGGATCAGCCGAAGCTATGGCTGGATCCTTTAGCTCTTTAGTGAATAACCACGTAAATTGTATTCCATTGCCGGAGGAAGCCTGGAGCAGTGGCTGCTTTACAACACACATAGGGATCATGGGAAACAAAAGCAGCCACCTTCCAGAAGGAAGGACAGTGTCAGCACCAATTCAGAGATGATTTGAGGATCTACAACTGAGTAATACACTAATAAGCTACATTTTTGTTAATATTTAGGGTACTTGAATGCATTTTTAAGATTCAACTCCTGAGTTTAGTGTCACTAAGCTGTGTGGGCAGATGGTAGCAGTAAATGTTAGCCTGTGATTTTTATGTGTAGGGTGTTGTCACTAAAAGGTGGTTTATTGCTATAGTAAAGTGTCTGTGAGCAGCTTCCTTTTACTGGCGCAGGCTTAGCGAGACCCTTCTGGGCCATAAGGAAATTGGGTGTCTGAGCATAAGAGAGATGCCAACATGCCATGGGCTCTATACACAACATTAGTTGGCTTTATTAATCCTTCAAATTCCCTAAATACCAAAACCACAACAATAATATTAATATAGGGACAGACAGCCTGCCTTTCCATAGATATTTATGTACTGCTTATAAAACATGAGACTAGATTCAGGTACAGTAATAGTTTTTCTTTTGTCTTTTAAAACTGACTTTTCCATATGGACTTTTACTACAATAAAGCATCTGTACTACAATACTTAAGACTCTCTTAGCTCTGTGGAGAAAATAAGAAGCTCTAGAACACACAAGGAGTATACAGCATACTGTTTCAGGTTCCCTCGCTTAATTAGTATAAGTCACATGATGAACGGAAAAACAGTAAACACCATATCGACTTCTTCCCCACCAGAATTACATGACAACAGGGAGAGAGAAATAAATATTTAAAACCCACTAAATTGCAGGTGAAGAAACGTTAATGTCTTAAGAACAGTTAAGTATTCAAACTGCCAGGGCCAATTTAAAACAGATTTAAGAATTTCCAAAAACGCTCCCACAAAGGTGGGAACAGCAGGCAGTGTGATGGGAGAAATAGCAAAGCACCAAGGAAACAGCTGTCTGTAATGACATGAGAACTATGCAGGTCCCATTAACTCCTCCATAGGAAACATTTGCTCAATTTATGAGTACGCCCACTCCTCACTTCCTCTCTGTATGCACTGATATTTCTCAGTCCTACCCCTGTTATTACTACACTATGACAGGTTTGACACAAACCTCTGAATAGAGAAAGTTATTCTCAGTTGCACCCTGGCAGATAATAACAAATAATGGCATTATCCATCTTACTTTTTAATATACTGGCAAGCAAAAAAAAAATGAGTCAGAAAATTGCTTTTTTTGTGTATTAATATATTTATTTTTATCTTCACTGCTGTACATTTTCTGGAAAAAATATACTGTATAAATATTATATTAAAGACAATGTTAGCGTATGATAAAATGCCAATATATCAGGGATCCCAACCTGAAAAAAGCAATTTCAGGGAGGTGCCTTTCTCATTTCAGGGAGGTGCCCTCCTGAAATGAGAGAGAGCACCCCCCTGAAACGATGGCAGATATCACAGGAAGCAATAGCTTCTTTGCTATCTGCAGGGTTTTTTTTTAATTCTTTATTTCACAGTTCTCAAAGGGTTTTTTTTTGTATTCTGACAGCTGCTGTCAGAATAAAAACAGCATAGGAATGCATAGCTAGATTCCAATTGGCTATTTCAATTTGCAATATCCAATAGCAAGCTGGCTATTTACACCCGCCCTCTGTTACTGTCAATCACTAGAGAGGATCTGATGGAGAACTTCAGGTCCCCCTCTGCTGATTGACAGCAGCAGTGGGCGGGTGCAATAGCTAGTCTGCTATTGGCTATTGCAAAGTGAAATAGCCAATAGGAATCAAGCTATTCATTCCTATGCTGGATTTTTGTTTTTTCTGACGGCCGGCAGCTCCGATGTAAAAAAAAAAAAACAGAGCAGGGAAAGGTTTACTTTGCTTGATCGAGCAGATTAAACATTTCCGGGAGAAAGTGTTTCTCTCCCCGGCGATGCCATTAACTTATATGTGGTATTAGAAAACAGCATGATTCTTTGGGGCAGTGTGCGTGACACCGTATTCTAGAATCGCATAAAATGCATGTGTGAGAATTGTGTTTACCTTTACTTTATTTCTTGACTTTCATAAAGCAGCAGCAACCCAATATGATTGATTTCAACTTAAAACCAAACTCTCTATTAGGATGCTTTTCCAAAGACACCATTTTTTTTAGGTAGCAGTATTCGGCCAGAATTGAGCAGAGGAAGTAGCAGACACAACAGATCTAAAAGATATCATAAAGTATGCACTTCGAAATAAAATAAAGATAAAGCCTTTATTTTTTAGATCAACTTCATACAAATAGCCAGACAGTAGCACAGCTATAGTATCTTCTTTTCAGTACCACACTGTCTTGTCTACAAAGTTTAATGAAATGTCCAAAAAAAATTACGTAAAAAAACTTCAAAACCACAACCCCACATTAGAGATGGGGCATTTGTTATGCTAAAATAAAAATAGCATTGCCATATTTCTTAGACAATAGCCTAAAATAGATCACAGTGGCTGGAAAGCATGTAAGCAGCTTGATTGGGCAGCAATGTAAGGGTGTGTGATTTCAAAGACAGCAGCCAGAGATATTGTACAGAATAGCTGCACATTATGTAAACAGTTTTACTTGGCAGCTATGTTAGAGGGAGAGATGAAGCAGCTTTTATTGTGAAAAAAAATTGTTTATTATTGCACTGACACACTGTTCATCATGTAAATGTTCTTACTAGACCGCAATGGCAGACAGGCAGATCGTACCTGCGATCATCGCAAGCCCCCCCCCCCTGAGGGGCGGGCTTCCGATGACTGCAATGCTGAACGGGCAGTGTGCGCGTGTGCACACCGGCCCGTTCGGCAGTAAAATCTCGATCGTGTTCAAAACCAGCCGGAAATCGTACGATTCTCGGCTGGTTTTCCAACATGCTCGATATACAAGAGTTGTGCGACCGTACATTAGAAACGGTCGCATGCCTTCCATACACTGCACGATTCTTGTACGATCGCGGGATTTCCCGCGATTCTCGTACGATAATCGTACAGTGTATGGGCACCTTAACACTTACTGGGTATGATCGCCAGAAGCAGCCACACACTCTTCTGAGAAGCCAGGGTACCTAACTAAGAACCACTGCACCACCCGCTTGTGGATGTGTGCCAGGCAGCAGGTTGCTGCCATTGTCCCACACGACCTTTATTGGCACAAGATGGTGTTAAATTAGCCACCTCTGGGCCAGCCCCTGCAAAGCCCACATAATCTCTGTCCCAATCTTTCTCCTGCCCCCAAGGCTACCAGCCTCAAAACAGCCTTGTAGCATTTAGCCTGGGTTATTGTGGGTGTATTGGTGGTTCTGCCAACGCAATGGATAAGGACGTTATGGAACTTTGGAGACTCAGAGCAAAATTGAAGCTTACACTTGCCCCTACTCTGTGTGGCCGCATGCTGAACCATTTGCCTGCTTGAAGTGCAGTAACGTAGGCCTTTTAACCACTTCCAGGTCGGCCGTAGTAAAAAAACGGCCGGCCCGGAGCTCTCTAGATCTGAGCGGGCGTCTTTAGACGTCCGCTCAGACACGCCCCCCCGCGCGCAACATTTTTTTTTTTAAAAGTCCCCACCCATGCATACACACATGCAAACATGCGTCGGGGGCGCATACGTGCAAAAACGACGATTGCGCCCATTACGCCGCACATGTTACATATCGCCGCAAACGTCGCAGTGAGAGCAATAAATCTAGGGCCATCAATCACTGATAACACTAAACTGATGAGCGGTAAAAGCTTTTAAAGTGTCGCCTATGGGCAATTTTTGGTATGGTAGTTTTCTGCGATTTCGCGGGTGCGCGCAATTTTAAAGGTTGACATGTTTGGTGTCTATTTATCCGACGTGACCCTGACTTTTATATTTTACCAAAAAAAGGGTAATAATAAGTGTTTCCTAACATAATGTAAAAAAAAACTTTTTTTTTTTTCAAAATTTTCTTTATTTTTTCCTAATTATAGTAAAAAATAAAAACCCCAGTGGTGATTAAATACCACCAAAATAAAGCTTTATCTGTCCCCAAAAAATGGTATAAAATTAATTTCAGTACAGCGTTGCATGACGGAATAAATGTCAGTCAAAGTACTGCAGCGCTGAATACTGAAAAATGGCCTGGCCAGGAAGGGGGTCTAAACACCTGGTCTTGAAGTGGTTAAACCCCTTGTAAGACTTCCATTCATATCGATTGAGGCCACAGATGCAAATTCTTGTGCAGATGGGGGAAGAGTGCTGATGTATTTCCATCACACCCTCTTCTATCATCTCTGGCACCCATTTACAGCCTGAGACCTCATCATCATACCCACTCTCTTTATTGCTGGAGCCAACTTAGCAGTAAGCTACAGCTGCAGGAACATCACTGGCAATGGGCTCACCCTGCCTGTTGTCACCTTCCTCTATGATCCTGTCACTCTCCTCCTCAACATCAGATACAATTAATTGCTGCACATTCTCCTGTAGCAGGTGATTGTAGCTTTGCTGAAATAATTCAGCTGACTCCTCCATGCCAGTTTTCAGGGTAACAGTGTGATTTGCTGTGAAAGAGAACAAAAACCAGGGCACATTTGCACTACTCTATGTCTGGGAGAAAGACAAGGAGGTGGGTGATGAAGGCTTGGTTATCCACTCCACGACCTCCCCGTTGTGCACTGGCTGAAAGAAAAGGTAGATATGCACTGCCACTTTGACTGCGGATAAAGAACCATATAGCTCTGTGTCATGCTGGGCACACACCTTACAACCATCGCAAGACTTTTGTTTTGCAATGGTTGTAAGGTAATTAAAAAAACGTACGATCTGCCTATCTTGAACAGGCAGATCGTACGTGCGACCTTACAGTAGTAGAAGTCGCACGCCTTCCACACACCTTACGATAATGGTACGATCGCGGGATTTCCCACGATTATCGCACGATTATCGTAAGGTGTGTGGGCACCCTTAGCACACTAACACTGAACAGTACAGTAGGACTGAGTAGTTTCTCCCTGCAATCACTGTCACCTGTTCCTCAAGCTAACACCAACACACACACTGACAAAAAGCTGATGGAGGATTGTGAATTAAGATTGGATTGTGTGAGAATGCATAGAGCTCTTCAGCAGCTGATCAGGCTGTCATGCATTCTCATACCCTAGATAAAACTATATCCAATTCCAAGCCATCACAGTTCTGATTCATGTTCTCCCTTAGTAAGCCCTAACGAAATGGCAGCGACGTAACAATAGCCATAGCAGACCATGTGGCTGCTATGGGGCCCGGGGTAGAAGGGGGGCCCATTGGGGTGGTTGATTAGGAAAACTAAACTGTGAGGTTGCCAGTACAGAAGCACTGAAGTCAGACCTCGGGATTGTCTTGCAGTAAGAAGAAATTGCTTATATATCTCAGCAGTGTAGATTTATTGCCCTCTGAACTACTAGTATAGACTGAAATTAACCCTGTAGGCAGGGTCGGATTTCACACAAGGCCACTGTAGCCCAGCCTCGGCAGGGTGGCAGGGGTGTGGGATTCCTATAGCCCGGGACATGCAGTCCTGGGAGCCAGATGGGTAGATTTTTTTCTACATTTAGCCCTACTTCGGGCAAGCAGAGCTAAATGTAGAGCAGGGAAGCTGCAGCTCGTTTTGTACAAGTGATCTCTGCGATGCCGAGATTACTTGTAATTAGCCTGCTCCTCTGTCCGGCCCCGCCACCCCCCCTCCATGATCCGCACCCCCACATCCCTCTCCCCGCTGGCCACATCCCTCCCCGCTGAGGTTTTCGGGGTTCCCCGCTCTTCTGGGGGACCCAGGACCACAGCACAGTTCAGGATGGAGAGCAGGGAGCAGAGCAACCCTCCAAAACAAGCCACATTTGTGGAGAATTTGTGATATTGTTGTTACATGCACACAATGACCACTGTCATAACTTCCAGCAACTGCTTCAGAGTTGCTGTAGGCCTCTTGGTAGCCCTTCTGACCAGTTTCCTCCGGGCTCTTTCATCCAGTTTGGAGCAACTTCCTGATCCAGGGAGGGTCTGTGTTGTACCAAATACCTTCCACTTTTTAATAATACACTTCACTATGCTTCTAGGCATTGATAAAGTCTTTGAAATCTTTTTGTATCCAACACCCACCTTTTACTATTGCCACCAATCACTACAAAACTATGGGACGCTTTATGTGGTGCATTTCTTTAGCACATAAGAACATATTTCTACCATGAAACAAAATCTTGATTTTGTCGCCTCCCTCTTCCTGGCGATAGTTCTAAGTCCTTCCCTGATATTTTTTTACATATAAGGAAAGCACAATGGCCTCGTTTTAAATGTATGTTAACATCATGCTACATAGCAGCACAATACGCAGCTTGCCTACACTTACCAGAAGGGAGCCCTGAATATAAACTTGGTAAAACCACCTTTCCTTCTTGTGCAAGTCATGGAACCTTGCTGCCTGTTTGGACCATGGCATGAATAGTTCATCAACTAAACCTTTATGACATTGGATACAAGATGAAAAAAAGGTATATGTATAAAAATCAAACAAAGCCCAAATACAGAATGGGCCATTCATGTGCTGCAGATTGTACTAAGGCCTGTATATCTGAGCAACAACATGTTTTTCACTGCCGACAAATAAAATTGAAACAATTCAAAAAGGAAAAGATATTCTTCTCTACATAAATCTGGTAATAAATCAAGCAAATACAAAAGTCCTACAGCTTTCTTTAAAACATTTTCACAAGTTCCTTGGAATACACTGTAAAACTCCAAGGTTGCTATCTCTTTTGCCAAAATCCCACCTACATTACAAGCTAATATTTGCATGTTTAAATAATTGGGTGGTCTAACCCCTCTACAGTTATTATTACCACTATAATGCACAACTAGAGATGTGGACGCAAATAAACATTATAACCACACTTCATTGATTGCATTACATAAACTTTACAGGGCTGGGCATCTGTCTATGCTGGCTACTTTACTACAAGTTGCGAGGGGGTGAGTAGAGCCAAGCCACATGCAGTGTAAAGGGACCAGATGCTTATCTGTTCAGAAAGTACAATGGCAGCTCAACTGTGGTCAAGCACATTATGGGATATGAATAGACAAAAGTAGCATGCAGCTTAATCAATTTAAAATTTAGATTGCTAGAGGTCTTAAGTAAGCTCCAAAGACCCTTTGCTCTCACTTTAGGACCACTGCACATTTCTACTTATGCAGTAATGGGCTTTTTTGATGTGTGTCTGCTCAAGTTCAGGTAATTTTTTGTGTGTTTTAACTACCTCCCGGCCAGCCGTTGTGTATACACAGCCGGCCAGTAGCTTCTTGGATGTAACTGGGCGTGTATACACGTCATGTTACATCCGCGCGGGAAATGTCCGCTATTTGAAAACAGGCAGCGATGCCCGTTAATATACAAGCGATCCGCCGGCTCACACCGGAGCCCGGGACCAGCATACTGCTTCTGTCACAGGGGATCAGAGGGAGGTCGGTTCACAATCTCCCTCCGGTCACCTCTCCGCTTTCAGAATGCGGAAGTGGTGTGTATTACAGATCTCTGCTTCATCAGCTTCTTAAGGGGGGTCCTAGGTGACATTAGGGGTCTTGGAGACCCCTGATGTCTCCATAAAGAGTACCTGTCACCTCTTTTGCTATCACATAGAGGGGTTTCTCAGCCCACTCTGTGATAGCAATAAAGTTAAGTGGAAAAAAAAAAAAAAAAGGAAAAAAAGTGTCCCCCATGCTTCAGGTGCGCATACCTGCGAAAACGACGATTGCACCCATTACGCCGCACATGTTACATATCGCCGCGAACGTCGGAATGAGAGCAATAGTTCTAGGGCAATCAATCACTGATAACACTAAACTGATGAGCTGTAAAAGCTTTTAAAGCTTTTCCTATGGCCAATTTTGGGTATGCTAGTTTTTTGCAATTTTTAAGCTTGATATGTTTGGTGTCTATTTACCCGACGTGACCCCGTCTTTTATATTTTACCAAAAAAGTGGGCAATATTAGTTGTTTTATAACATAATGTAAAAAAATAAAACCCCCAGTGGTGATTAAATACCACCTCAGAAAGCTCTATCTGTTCTTAAAAAATGGTATAAAATTCATTTCAGTACAGCGTTGCATGATGGAATAAATGTCAAAGTACTGCAGCACTGAACACTGAAAAAAGGCCTGGCCAGGAAGGGGGTCTAAGCACCTGGTCTTCAAGCGGTTAAACATGCTTTATAGAGGTCATGCATTATGCAAAGGTTAGATGAAACTTTCGGAAGAGGAATGTTGCATTGTGCAGATGCATTTAAAGTGCACAAAACTGCATAAAATGTGTTGGATTCATTATATATATATATATACTGTATATATACAGTATAATATATCAACACAATTTATGCAATTTTGTGCATTTTACATCCATCTGCACAATGGAAATTTCCTCTTCCAAAGGTTTCTCCTGCACTTTGCATTGAATATATAGGACACAATTAGAAAGTGCAAATGCAATGAAGGCTTCCATCAGATGTATGCTAAAAATGGAAAGTGGTCATTGGCTAAAACACTGGCAGTGAGACAACAGCGATGTTAAAGAAAAGCTTAAAAAGGACATGTCCAATGTGGCGACCAGAGTAAATATGTGGCTGAGGAGCTCTGCTGCTTTTTCTCACAGCAAATTATCAAACTGAGGCCTGCGATACGGATTCACTGGAACAAGCCAACTTCTCTGCTGTTATGAATGTTATCACTGGATGCCAGACGGTGTTGACCTCAAAGATAGATCAGACAGGTATTAATCTCTTCTGACGAGGTCCGAATAAATTACATGAACACATGTCTACAGTAGAGCAACATGTCAGCTCAGCAAAGGACACTTCCTGCGGCCACTTTGCAGACCAAAGTAAAGTCCTTGGATTACAGTAAGTTGAGAACTGCAACTGGCGGAACATCCTCTGAGTTCTGGGCCTGCCAGAGGGAGCAGATGGTGATGATCCGACTACCTTCAAGAAAATGTTGCTTAGAAACTTGCTTTCCTAGGCTTGCTTTTCATATTTATTTTGCGGTGGAGTGTGCTTACCATATGCTAACCACGAGAGGACAGTCACAATCATTTATCTTTAAACTCTTGAACTTCAGAGAACAGGAGCTGTTCCTTAGGGAAGCCAGTGCCCAGGAAGAACTCCAATTTGAGAACACTAAAATCCTCATCTACCTGAACTACTCTGTGGACACCCAGTGGCTTCATAGCATCTTCGACTAGATGAAGGCCATACCATTTTCTAAAGGCATAAAATACAGCATGGTATTCCTAGCCTGGCTCAGAGTATAGAATAGGGAATCCACATAGTTCCTCATTGTACTCATGTCTGTATGACTGTTACCTGGTTGCACTATGCACCCCATTCCGCTTCCATTGCTTTAGAACAGGGAACAGCTTTGAAACTGTACTTTATCTTTTGCTTATGTAACCAAGGTACAGCCATTATGCAGTTGTAGCACGCTTTCCTATCAAGAGTTAAAGGAGAACTATGAGGTGAGCGATTTTCACTCATCCTCATAGTTAGAGCAAACCTGTGACAAAGAAGCTGTCACAGGTCGGCTCTATCAATCGGGAAGTGAGCAGAAACATGCACTTCCTGATCGTCTCACTGCAGTGAGGGGTGACTGTCAGTCACACCTCCTCGCAGGGATTCCCTCCCCTCTCTGATCCTCCAGCACTGAGTGGGCAAAAGCCCACGATATACTGAGCTTTAGGTCACGGGAGGAGGTTAGTATATGTCCTCCCATGACCCTAAAGAGAACTATTGGGAAAACACTTACCCCTTTGTTTTCTTTAAATTGCTGCTGTCTGGGATCCCTGCAGTGGGGATTGATGGGAGCTAAAGTCCACAGCCAGGGAAAGACTGTACTAGACTGATTTAACTAGACTACAATTCCCAGGAGGCTGTGGTGGTCACGGGAGAAGTGGGCTGGCCGAGTGTGGGGTGATCACGCTCAGTCTTGAGCTGTGTGAGCAAGTGAGCGGTCCTGTGTCAGAAAGAGCTGCAGATCCAGTCACAGAGTGGACGCTTCAGCAGGACTGAATTAAAACCCTGGTTGGCATGATCACGGCCAAACAGTAGAGGACCCTGTGCGGAGGGATGTTTTCCCTCCACCCATCCTTATAGTGTGAGTGCCACTCTGTTCCGGTATCAGAGAATGTGGCCTAGACGAACTGCAGACGCTAGTACAGCCACTCTGTTGCCGCCGGATTCCTGGTTCTGCTGATCGGCACCAAAGAAAGACTGCATAGTTGATACCTGTGGCCAACGCTACAGTACTCTGCATTGTGGTCGCTGAGTGAGCCAAGGAAAGTCGGCTGGAGGAGGCAGGGACACCTGCCTCCTCACTGATAAACTCCAGACTGTCATCGTTACTTCAGGATTGGAGTTTTGGATCAATAACATCTTGGGCCCCATCATTGGCTAGCCGAAGAAAGGTACCACTGGCCAGCTGGTTAGAGCCTGGGTTTATTGGGACTAACATGTGACTTACACAACTTGCTATTAGATTATAGACATGTGCAGGGCAAAAAAATTTTGTTTCGGATGAAACAAATGAAAATGAAAAACATTTTCATTCGTTTCGTCAATGGAAACTAATTTTAATGCACAAAGAAACTGCAGAACGAGCGGCGGCCGTGTTGGCCACCAGCGCATACGTGTTGCCATTTTGGAGTATATCTTGGTATACACCAAGCTGGTGGCACCCGAATATCTGGTGGCCGCCGCTTGTTCTGCAAATGTCACCTAACACCACACATGTGTGGCATCATGTGACGTTATGCACCCCGCCTCCAGGAAGGCGGCGGGCATGCGCAGAACGCGCCAGTGGTTCTGATAACACATTTTTATATGTCCGAATATTGTTCACAAGGTGTGCTAGTGTGCTGTGGATCGATTACAATTGATCTATCACAGAGGTGAGACAGAAAGACCCAATTATTCTAGCAGCTCTTCAGGGGGTAGCATTACATTTTGGGGTTTCTCATCCGGGATTCACCTCTTCCAAAAGTGATGACCACACCAACGAGCCAAGTAAACACCATGGATCCAAAGACAGCAGCAGAATGGTGCCGAGATCAATGTGGCCGAATAGAGCTGAGTGTAGTGATTGGCATTCCCACTAACACCTGGACAGAGGAACAGATCCGTCAGGTCATAAACACCCTGACACCTGTACAGCGGGGGCTAATAATAAACATGAGAGTAAATGCAGAAACCACTCACACTTATGTCCTGATAGAATGGAAGAAGGGTGTTCTCGCCTGTTTTCAGGGTGCAAGTGTACAGTTAACTGATGAAATGGAAGCTCAACTAATTCAGCCAAATAGGAAAATGGTCAGAAAGCACAAATCAAGCTACTCCAGCACAAAGTGCTTCCCCTTCCAGCTCAGTAGTGAGCATAGGACTGGAGTTCATTATGGTAATAGGAGACTTTGTGCTAAAATGTCGGAAGAGTGACCCTACCCATACTGGATTTGGATATGGCAGGTTATGAGACTTCTCAAGCAACTTACCAGTGCCAGCTAATGAGAAGAGTTTTGAAGAATGGATTGAGCAAGAAATGCAAGCTCCGGATAAATAGCATACTTTAGAGGCACAAAAGAAGCAGAGAATCACCAAAAATTTAAAGGGACCTGCTTCAGAGGCTATTCGATGTGTCCGAGGCACACTGGATCGGAAGTCTGTCTATGATCAAGCAGCATGAGCAAACAGGCTATGCTCGGTCCCGGCTCAAAATCACAGATCTTGCTGCTGCTGTAATATGACAGTGTTCGAACAGACTTAGCTTGATGATGTCAGGTGGTAAGACTTCTTCATTCACCCGGCAGCGTATGGATGGTAAGTCACGGGTATCCAGGGAGGTCTGAAAACACGCTGTCCCTGAGGGGACAGGGACAGCGTGTTGAGGGGACAGGGAAAGCGTGTTTTCAGACCTCCCTGGATACCCGTGACTTACCATCCATACGCTGCCGGGTGAATGAAGAAGTCTTACCACCCGACAGGATCGAGCTAAGTCTGTTCGGACACTGTCATATTACAGCAGCAGCAAGATCTGTGATTTTGAGCCGGGACCGAGCATAGCCTGTTTGCTCATGCTGCTTGATCATAGACAGACTTCCGATCCAGTGTGCCTCGGACACATCGCCTTTGGGATTCTACCCTTTCTCACCTTACTGTGCGGCCGCACCTGCTGGGGAAACCCCCTGATTCTCCTACGGATCGGGAAGTGTTTGAATCCCGCGTGCCAGTGTCAGTTCAAACGAGCTGTGAGAGACACTCAGCGAGCTTTCGGAATTACAATGAAATGATCTTTTGGAGTCACAAACCGACACGAAGACATGCTCCATTGAAACAATTTATCCATATTCAATACGGAACCTCACAAGGACTGCCTCTCATTTGAGCCACATACGAAGTGAGTAATCTTCGATACAATTGTATCTGCTTTTCAAACACAGCACTTGTGCCTGTACCAGTGACTATCTGCCACTTAGGTGGTTAGCAGATCATCACCCGCATTACTTCGTAATGGGATATCCAAGGGAAGTCGTTTTTCGTTTTTAATTGATTTTAGATGTCTTGTAGTAGGTGATTTAATGTTGTGTGTATTTTTTCTATCTATTAAATATTGCCTTATATACTATATATTAACTGTGTTACCTGGTTATTAGACATTGAAGGGATTTCTTTGTTTAGGGGATGCATTGTTTTTGAATAAGACTATTGAAACCCAGGAGACTAGTCTATACAATTGTTGTTTATAGCGTAACTCCTTTCTCCCCTATTTGTCTATATCCTGAAGTGATCCGGGCTGTGTGACAAGAAGAAGCTTTGTTGGAAGAAAAAAATCCAAGCTCAGATTCTGATGAAAAGTTCACCTCAAAGATTGAAAAAGTGTACACCCAACCAATGCGGCCTAAAGAATGCTGTTTAGATGAAGAAGCTCCTGAGATGGCTTATAATTTGAGTAAAGAAGAACAACATGCAATTCAGGTATCTTCTGTGTCAGCTACACAAAACACAGTAGCTCAGTTAACAAGGCTGAACTGCAGAAAACTCTTGCGAAGATGGGGGCGGCCCAGACAGAGATATGTAAACAGTGGTGAAAGTAGAAAAGAGCCAGACAAATATGCAACAATCTCTTTTAAATAAATCAACACCAATGTTTAGGCCTCATTCACACTGCCGCGCGTATATATGTGCGTACGTGCGTATGGTACCATATGCAACATATGCAAATAAATGGCTCCATACACACAGCCGCGTATGGATCCGTATATTTGCGTAGCGTATATATACGCAAAAACAGAATGGAACAGAGATGTGTCCGGGCAGCGTATTTCTGCGTATTTACGAGCATATACGCGTTTATACGCGCGTACATGCGTACAGCACATTCAAAATTCCATTACGAGTGATGCATTCTGGGATTGCATATAGTGCACACATATACGCCCATATATACGTGCATAGACGCTCGTATATACACGCATAGACGCGTATATATGCAATATACAATTTTGCTTGCGTTGTGTGTGAATGAGGCCTTACCCCAACATCAGAGAGGAAAATGTACTGAAAAAGAGAGAGGACAACAACACCAGTCGTGAGAAGAAGGTGTTTCAACTGTGGAGAATTCGGATACTTCAAAGCCTGGTGTCCTAAGAGAGAATACACCTCCAAATCTATAGGTGTAATACACCTCAAAATCTGTATCTGTATAAGTATTGAAATCTGTAAAAGGATTACTATCCACTGATCTGACAGGAAATTTCAAAGGGCCAGTTGCCTCGGTAAAGGAGTCAACTGGGCGCCCAATTGAGTCAGTGAGCTCCAAAGAGAAAAACTTAGAAATCAAGCAGGCGAAGCCGCAAGTTTCATCTAAAACTTACCCTGCTCTAGTTTCCAGATCCTCTCCTTTGGTGTCTGGTTCTATGTCACCAGGGAGTCATACACACCTATTCTTACAACCTCAAGAGAAGAACTTGAAACAACCAGCACAAGGAAAACAAAGAGTTACAGT
The DNA here is from genome assembly GCF_000935625.1 of Nanorana parkeri. Taxonomy (NCBI): domain Eukaryota; kingdom Metazoa; phylum Chordata; class Amphibia; order Anura; family Dicroglossidae; genus Nanorana; species Nanorana parkeri. Next base: position 18,916 of record NW_017309569.1, read on the forward strand.
GTAATCAACCGGGACTCCTTCTTCCACTACACACAAAAGGAAATTTCCTAGTGAACTAGTTGGTTTGTCCCCCATAATTCCAGTACAGGTAGTCTGCTCAAGTGACATTGATTTACCGAGACTTTAATGAGAAGCATTTGAAACACTTACCTCTAAGAAAGTTAGAAGGCCTTGACATTTGGGGGATTGGGACCCAGAAGCTTCCATACACTGGAAGCATACAGGTCAGAATGGAGTTCAGTTACATCGTTACATAGTTACATAGTATTTGAGGTTGAATAAATTTCTGGTAGGAGTCTCGTTATGCTCAGGCTTATCCCACCAAACATCTAAGAGCTTTTCCAGTAGCCAAAGTACTGGTGTAGATGTTTTTTGTTCATTACGGATTGCCTCAGAGAATCCATTCTGATCAAGGCCAGGACTTTGAAAGTAGACTCATTAAATAATTACTTAGTTTAGTGGGCTTTCAGAAAACTGAAACTTCTCCCTATCACCCTCAAGGATTCAATAGCACCCTACTGTCCACTGAGGAGAAACAACATTGGCGTGGACACATTGCTGCAATAGTATATGACTACAATAACACAGGAATTGATGCTACCGGAAACTCGCCCTACCGACTCATGTTTGGAAGAGAAGCTCGACTCCCTGTAGATTTAGCTTTTGCCTTGTCATCTGATCAGATGTCCATTACTGCCCATAGAGGTTATGTGGAAAGACTCTGAAGAAATCTAGCCTTCGCATATGAAAAGGCTTGTTTCATAGCAGAGGGCAAAGAACAACTAAATAAACTGAGTTATGACCTGAAAGTAAGAACACAAGATCTACAGCCAGGGGATAGGGTACTGTTGAGAAATCTGGGCACGGGCACCATACACAAACTGGCTGACAGATGGGGTTCACAAATCTATGTTGTTTGTAGACAGATACGTGGTATATCAATGAAGAAGGAAGATCAGGGCCCCTAAAGAACTGGCACCGGAACCACCTATTACAGTGCAGCTGTTCGTATACCCGTTTTATATGAAACTTCTTCACCCAGTCCACTCACTTCCAGCCAAAGGACTATAACCAGGTCACAGAGACTGCCTGCTAGTGATGAAGAAGAGGATGACAGCGATGAGGAAGACATGTGCCTGGTCTGGGCATGGTCATCTGAACCCCTAGACAACATTCAAACCACTCCTGCACCTAAACCAAGTTCTAGCAATTTAAGGCCTGCTGCCCCTGAGTTAGTGCCTCAAATGCATGACACCACACAGATGTAAGATGACCCTATGCCCTCTCCAGTAGAAAGCCCTTTACCTGAGATATCAGTGTTAGAGAATATTCCTGCTCAACCAATTGATGAGAACATTGAGACCTCTCAGTCAACAGTTTGGTAGCGCTAGCCCTGCAAAGACATCCCATAAAGCAGCACTCCAAAACTAATAGAAGATCCGAGAGATGCATGTTACAGGTCAACTCAATTAGTGCTGTATATGTGAAGCCAGTAGCAATGACACCCCAAATAGCTTACTGTGGAGCACCCCAATACAAAGACACCCGCAAAGTGTACCACTCCAGAAAGCATAAGATGTCCATGTTTCAGCTCACACTAAACATATCCAGTGTTTTTTTGAATTTGAATGAATGTGAATTTGAGAAAATAATGACCATTATCTTCTGAAGCCCTATATGTAAAGCCACAGGCATTGACACCCCACGTCTATTACCATGGAGCACCCAAATACAAGGACACCCCCCCCATAGATCTTCCCTAAAGATAGCATAACTAACAGCACTGGCTGCCAATGTAATGGAGCTATATACACTGACCGCCAATGTAACAAAATTATTGACACTGACCCCCAATGTAATAAAAGTATTTACACTGACCGCCAATGTAACGAAAGTATTCACAATGATCGCCAATGTAACGAAAGTATTCACAATGGCCGCCAATGTAACGAAAGTATTAACAATGACCACCAATGTAACAAAGGTATTCACACTGACCACCAATGTAACAAAGGTATTCACACTGACCACCAATGTAACAAAAGTATTCCCAATGACCGCCAATATAACAAAAGTATTCACAATGACCACCAATCTAACAAAAGTATTCACACTGGCCGCCAATGTAACGAAGGTATTCTGGTATTCACACTGGCCGCCAATGTAACGAAGGTATTCTGACCGCCAATATAACTAAAGTGTTCACACTGATCGCCAATGTAACGAAAGTATTCACACTGACCGCCAATGTAACGAAAGTATTCACACTGAGCGCCAATATAATGGAGGTATATAATGTCACCTAGGGTTTATTTGGGACTAACATGTAGACATGTGCGATTCGTTTAGTTCCGAAACGAACGTTCGAACGAACTACCGCTAACGAATTTCGTCCGAATCCGAATTGACTTTCACACCGAATCCCGAAAAAAATAAAATAACACAAGATCCGAATAAAAACTAAACGAAACTTGACAAATTTTTTGCCAATGCACATGTCTACTAACATGTGACCTCCATAATTTGCTATTAGATTATAGAGATCCCTTGATCAGCATAGAATTGTCTTAAGCGGTACTGCTATGGCTGAGGCAGTCAGAGTTGAACAGACATCCAGGGTGATCCGGTCAAATGTTGATATTATTACAATCTGTATTCATATATTCATTATAAAGGTTGGGCACGATGGACATATGTCTTTTTTCAACCTGACTAACAATGTATTAAAATTTAATTGTTCAGTAAAGCCTTTACAAAATCTTCTCAAAAGGTGTGCTGGTGTACTTTGGATCGATTACAATTGGTCTATCACAGAGGTGAGACAAAAAGACTCGATTATTACAGCGGCTCCTTGGGGGTAGCGCTACCCTTATATAGTATAGAGCAGGGCTCAAAATTTCCACTCGCCTGCTTGCATTTTGCGAGTAAAAATAAAGTGCGGGCGAGTGGAAATTTGGGTCTCCAAGTACCGGTCCGCGGTCCAACTGCGGTCCGCGAGCCAGTACTATGTGGCCCGCAGACAGCTGACATGTCAGGCACGCGATCACAGACCGCATACCTGACTTGCGGGAGAAGCTCCACGGTCTGCATCTGTTTCAGAGAGAGGAGGGGACAGTCACCCGGCGGGATATGGTATACTGTCGGGCGTTCGGTCAATGATTTTTCAGAGGGGGGTGAAACCAAAATGACTGTAAGTGGTGTCACCCCTCCAATGGTGTCACCCAGGTGCGGGCCGCACCCTCCGCACCTCCCTTGTGATGCCACTGGTGGGGGGGTTAATAAGGGGGAGTGTATTATTTTATGTGTGTGGGGTTAATAAGGGGGAGTGTATTATTTTATGTGTCTGGGGGGGAGCGGGGTTAATTTACACCTATATTTCAGGGAATAGGGATTCCTGCATCTGGAACTTGCGTTTTCCTGCAGCCGGAATCCCTAATCTGCCGTTTACAAGCGGCAACTATCATAAGATAAGAATTATCATAAGATAATTTAAGAGGGTGTGTTTAGGGGCGGAGTTAAGTTCGGGGCAGGGTAGGGGTTAGGTAGGGGAAACGGGTTGCGAGTAACTCTTAAGCCCTGGCTAGTAACTCAGGACTTCACATTTTGAGCCCTGTTATAGAGGCAATGTTAAATGTTTGTCTATTACTGGGGATTTGGACTATAGGGTGACCTCTATCTTCCTGCTATGGATGTATAGCCCATGAACTCATGAGGACTAATACTTCACACTGCAGACTCACTGGCTCTTCCTCATGGAGAGAGGATGTGCAAGCTACCATTTGTTGCCCATGTTGAAAAGGTCATCTGCCTCAAGCAATCCTATTGATATACAATGGCTGGTTACATAACTGTGTTATTTCATGTTCATTATAACTTAAAGGAGAACTATGGGGTCAGGGCTTTTCCTCATAGTTCTCCTTAGGGTAACGGGAGGACACAAACTAGCATCCTCCCGTCACCCTAGGTTCAGTATACCGCGAGCTACAGCTCGCGGTATACTGAGACGCCGCAGCCTGAGCGGATCCCGACATCGATGTCGAGATCCGCCCAGCTGCGTGAGTGACAGCTGGCTCTGCCTATCTAAAGGCAGAGCCAGCTGTACCCGCCCCCTCCCCCGTCCGTTCCGTTAGTCAGCGCTAGTGGATCGGAGCGGGAGGGGGGAATCCAGCCCCTCCCCCAGAGAGCCGTGACAGGATCAAGAGGTGAGCGAACGGCGGTATGTGTTTGCTCACCTCCCGATCTACTGAGCCGACCTGTGACAGTCTCATTGTCACAGGTCGGCTAGAACTATGAGGTGAGTGAAAAGCACTCACCTCATAGTTCTCCTTGAAGAATAGTGCCCTCAGGTAATGCTGAGTGCCCTGCATACATTCTTTTAGATGTCCCCATATGGTCCGTGATAATTTAGGTTTCCTCCAAGAAAAAGAAGGAATCATCAGCTAATGCTAAGTGCTCTGCAGTAAATCATGTCCTGGCCAGCAACTCTATCATACTGATTGCTGTATGCTCTCTCCAATGTGATTTTTCACAACCCCATTTGGTTATATGCCATGTTCTGTCTGGGGATCCAGGCATGCTTCAGAGCATGGGGGGAGAGGGACTTGTTTAGTTTGTTTAGTAGTTATAATTGTTTTTATAAACGGGCACTTTACAGCACCCGATACCTCATGCACACTACTGGGCGGCTGTTCTAGCATTTTGGTGCTCTATCTGCTTTGTTCTGTATGATTGCAATTCTGTTTTTTCTGTAATGGGTTCAGCCTGAGCCCTAGCCCCAGAGATATTGCATTTTTTTAACTTAATAGTATCTGTTGGAATCAGAGCCATAGCTAGCTCTTTTTGCGCCCGAGGCAAGAACAGAAAATTGTACCCCCCCCAACAGAAGTGTGACGTCCATTCTGTCCAAAACAAATTTTGTTGTGGTGGGGGGTCGTGTGTGTTTTCTTAATTTCTTTTTTGTTAATATTTATTTATTTTACTGTGTGGGAGGCTTGGGCAAATATCAGGGGTCTAAACAGACCCCTGACATTTCCCTTTAGAAATAAAAAAAGAAATTGAGGACACAGAGTCCTCAATCTCTTTTTCTGCAGCCTCTGTTCTAAATAAATGTAAAGCACTCAGTACGGAGGCTTCCCATTCATTCAGAAACTGGTGATAGTGAAATATTTACTATCATCCAGTTATCAATGGGCAGAAGCCTCTATAGTGGGTGCTTCCACCCATTGAAAAACTCAGGAAAGAACGGGAAGTTATGTAAAGCATTCCCTGTTCATTCATAACTGGGGACACATAGTACATAGAGAATAAGTAAATATCACCGATATTTACCAATCCTCCGTTCTGCCATCCTGAGGCGCTGAAGCCGGGGGGGACAGGGGGCTTGGGTTGAGGAGGGAGCGCTAACACTTCAGGATGGCCGAGCGGCAAGGGGAGAGCAGCAGGGATCCAAGGAGAAGCTGGAGGAGCATGTGCCGCCCCTCTTTAAGAGACTTACCCGCAAACTGGTCTCTGCTCAAAGACACTTGTGCACATGTGCATGCAATCCTATGCTAAAAATTCCAGGCAAACACACTGGCACATAGACCTGTGCGTACGAGAATGTTTACGAGCAATAGTGCATGTACGCATCCACGTTAGCATATGGGCACATGCTTGTTAGAGGACAGGCTTTGTCTATTTAAAGGGACAGAAGCCATGATCCAGTTGCGGAGTGGTCGCCAGCTTGTCTCTGGGTGCCCTGTGATCTGCTCCTGCATTCCTGATCTCCTGTGTTTGAACCCGGCTTGTGACCATTGACTCTGCCTCCTCCTTTTGACTTGGTACCTTAACTCTGTGCTCTCCTGTGTATGACCCTTGCTTATGATTCCTGACATTGCTCCTGATCTGCAATTCGGCACTTCAAGATTCTGCTTCCTGTATATGACCCCGGCTTTGAACCTGACTTCGCTTCTGGCTTGCCACTTGGTGCATCATCCCACCAGTACTCTGAGCCACCTCAGTCAGCCAGTGCTTCCCCGGCTCCACAACTGTTGCCTGATCTGGTTCCGAGAGATACTAGTGTCATTCTTGTCCTGCAGACTCACCAACTCGTCCAACGCACTCAAGCGCCTCTACGAAACCCGGCCAACCACCAGTACCAGCACCTGTGCCTCTCCCCATCCTTACATCCCCTGTCACTACCTCCAGAGGTGTGGGATGAGAGGTGCACGCGTATCCCTTTCTCAGCTGGTCTCCATTCAGGTACGTGATAACTTCTATTCCACCATGAGGGATCTCTCATCATGGCCCGGTACTGGTACAGTAATCTACAGCCAGGAACCTCTCAGACAAAGTATGACAACTGTCCCATTACTGAATCTTTAACTCTACAGCTGAGCCCCTGATCCAGAATAGCTTTGCTAGACTATTGGTCCCTCAACCCTGGCTCTGCATTCCGTCTTTAACGCAGGGCAAAAGGGACAGTCGCCCAGGGCCCAATCATTGTTGTGGGGCCCAAAGCAGCTGCCCCTTCAGCCCACATAAGCAGTGGCGTAACTACCGCCGGTGCGGGCGCACCAGGGCCTCGAGAAGCATCTAAAGCATTTACACAAGGACAATACTGGTAACATTCTCCTTGTTTGGGGTGGAGATCAGGGCCCAACACCTTGAATCTCAATATGCTCAAACCCAGGATCCCCTAATCCATGAAGAGCTATAGGTAAGCTACTGAGAAATGTTGCTCTTGCGCACATCTGCACCCAGAAAAGAACTTTAACAACAGACATGCATCACTAGAACAGCTGGGCACCCTCCTGACTGACCTTTACCTCCTTTTGCAAAACCCTATACAACACTATGGCTAGATTCAATATTATTGAACTGCACATATGGATTCCATAGTATATTTAACCTTAGCGTCACGTCACCGAGCTCAACTTGAGGCCAAAATTACCCTAGATAAAATTCAGTATGCTATATCCTCCAGTTTGGGAAGATGCTGGGCATGAAGGACTCCTGGCTGAATTCTTTAAGTCCAACACTGATGTTGTGGCCCCCCATCTACTTGATTCTTATGGACACCCTGGCACAGGAGCACCTAGACTTACTAAGAGTAACACTGCCCCTTTCCAAAGAGGTCTAACACTCCCCTGTTTAAGGAATTACTACTGGGCAGGTGTTCTAGTTATTGTGTGCTGGTGCTTTTCCCAACCAAGGAACAATCCGACAGTGAACCTCAAGGCTGCATTACTGGGCTCATACTCTGTATTTAGTAACATTATTTTCAGGGGCCCGCACTGTTATCTAAACATCACCACCCAAATACAGACCACTTTTATGGTTTAGACAAATGCAAAGGAACAATACTGTTTGCAAATACCTTCTCTCCACAGTCTCAGTATGGGGTAAAGGCCTGGTTTGGCATTAAGACACTAACATATAATGCCAGAGGGTACACTGTTGGAGTTTATATAGGCTTAAATCTGCACTTCAGTTACCTAACTGGATGTTCATTCAATTCCTTCAATTAAGACATGAGGTCGATGCCCAGTTTCCAATGTCTATAACTCTAGCATCTCCCTCTGTGTGGACTACCATGTACCAATGCTTCAAGGATGCCCAGGCATTTTCAAAAATGTAAGGAAGATATCTCTGACCTGATGACTGGGATGAATGTTTCCAACAATATTTTCCCTTTGTTGTGTCAATCTGAATTCGGTTCTTTCCTGCATGTAGTGTGGACCTGTTCTCCAATCCAGAACTTCTGGCAGGAGGTTGTTAGTACTATTATCATGTGTGGGGTGGGGGAGATTTGACACTGTTAGTAGACCCCTTAATTATGCTCCTAGGCATACCCAACACCCAATATACATGGTACCCACCACTAGTAAATTTCATTTTCTATGATGCGTTTTATGCAAGACGGGAGATTCTTCTTAGATGGAAGCTCCCAACCCACCCTACACACATGAAAATCTGCAATTAATAAAGCATTAACTCTTTAAAACTTACCTAATTGGGTCAAAAATTTTCTAAAAAAAAAAGCAAAATCTGAGCAGGGTGAATAGATGCACAGGGGCTAACAGTGTAGGACCATAACTACGGTATATGCTGAACTATTCATTACCGTGAGATTTCCCCAAAAAAACTATTCCCTGTGCTGCTACATGTACATGGTTTACATGTTTCCATATTTCCTCTACTACTAGCTATACTAGTATTAACATACTGCTTTTCTCTGTGGAACGCAGTCCTATTTAATTTGCTGTTAATAGTTTTAGAAGGTTAATGTAGCAAGAGCTTTTTGGGCAGAAAAGTAGTTATAGCCAGGTGAATTCAAAGACATAAAAAAGAACTAACATGTACTGCATTGAAGTCTATAAATGACCAGGAAAGAAGTAAAAATTAATTGCCATTCCAACCGTACAATGGGTGTGAATTAGCATAGCACCTATATTGCTGCTATCTTGTCAGTATGGGAAAAATCTCAGGACCGGAGCCCTGGGGATCAGCTGGGTTGCTGGGAAGAAGGAGGGGTAAAGCATTGTCCACTTTTGACCTCTGTGTATAGATGATCTTTGTCTATCTGAGTTCATGTCTGTGAATAGGCAAGAGCGTACACTCAATTAACAAGACCAATTCATAGATAAGCTGCAGGCCACCCACAGCTTTCCGGTATCTGACAATCACAGACCTCAGCGGTGGCCCATTCACGTCACCAGTCACCCAGGCTCACTATATACTTATGTGTCCTAGTGTCAGATGGTCCATTTTATTCTTTCTTAATTGTAATGTGCACGTAAAATGAAAATTTTAGGTTACACGCTAGACATTCAAAATGAAAGTGTGTGCTTTTGTTTTAGAGTTGTTATTTAGAATTACATTTTATGATTTGTGGTTTGTTCTCTTGTGCATTATATCATCTGTAACTGGTAATACACAGTCAGATTCTAATTTGTGAAATTTGCTAAATGTAATAGCAATGATGTAGTGGGAGGACTTCTTAAAAATCCATAAGGTGTCTCCCCATCCCTGTGATGATGCACCTTATGTATGTTAGTATGCTGCGGTGTTATTAATTTTAAAGGATGGTGATTCATTTTGGATGGCATCCCAACAGACTAAGCCAACACACATGTGCTGCAGCATGCAACAACCCAAGGCAATGCACTACCATGCGTTGTGTTAGTGAGAAAGTGTCCGGAGCTCTTTTAGCCACACTGTGGTGCATTGGCACTATGCACTTTGACATGTTAATAGTTTTCAACATATTAAATCTACAGCTTTCTTTAAAGATAATCTCCAAGCTTGGATTAGCAGTCCTTCTTTACTAATACGGTGCCAGCAAGGAACCTGGACAACAAACTTATGTGAATATATCTTTCTTCACAAGGTAAGAAAAAAAATAAAGCATGCAGGGTGGGGGAGGGGTATATTTGTCCAGAGCTTTAAAGCTATACCTGGTGATCCTGCCATGAAAGCACTTGTTTAGGAATTTCCTGTTATAGGTTGACAACACTCCCAGTTATGTTCTTCCTTTCACACAGGCTTTGAATGGAAAATACAGGTGGCTGTTCCAGCACACAAGACACAGGCATAGTCCACTGTTGTCACCATCAGGAAACCAGGCCTAAGAAATGCCATGCAGCCATTGATGAGCCATTGATGAAATGTATGTAGACATGAAGTGGCTGCAAAAAGGCTGCACTTAGATGCAACTAAGGATAAAAAAAGAGAAAAACAGTGTACTTTAATAAAACAACGTCACACTTAGTGATTAGAAAACTTAATGCCTAATTTACTTTAAATTATATTCAATCTAGTAGATCCTCACACTATACACTAAGCAGCTGGGGGTAAATGTGGATGTGTTAGAAAACACATTACTGTGTTTATAGCAACAACTAATGCAGTATACAATTTCGGTCACTGGATGGCAGTGTTTATACGTTCTGTTACATATCTATGGTAGATACTCTGTTGTATTGAAAAAGGTAGAGAATACATCTGTGGCTTCCTTCCTGTTTTCCTGTTTCCTGTTTTCAAGCCATGTGCAGCATGCATATCAGACTGTGTGCTTGCGTTTCTCTGCGAGGCTGTGCAAGTAGTTCCAAAAGGTTATGGGCCCAGGCGCAGTCACAGTCACAGTCCAGCAACTAGAAGAACATGGCTAGTACCACAGCAGCAACAAAGCTTTTGTTTGCCAGTCATGGAATTCAAGATGAGAATGCTGCTAATAAGAGAAGGCACATGGAAGTGTGTGAAGTCAGTCCAGCACAGCCCACGGGTGAATGGACAGAGTCAGATCTTAAAGCTCAGAGCACAATCTCTTAGCATAGACGATGATCAAATCATACGTGTATGTAAATGTGAAACTGCTAAGGAGATGTGGGAAGCATGGCAAAAGGTGCATGAAAGATCTAACCTCAGCAATAAACTGCATCTGATTAGAAAACTATACCAAACCAAGCTGAGGAAAGGCCAGGATATACAGGATTACATAAGGCATACCCTAGAAATGGTGGAATGCCTGAGAGGTCTAGGAGAAGAAATAAAAGACTTTCATGTTGCAGCACTATTACTGAGTGGTTTACCTGAAAGTTATGAAACACTTGTTACAGCACTTGATGCACGTCCAGATGATGAACTGACATTAGAATATGTTAAAGGCAAGCTTGTGGATGAATACAAGCGTAAAACAGAAAAGATCAATGGTGACAGTGCTTCCAGTGCGGAGTCTGCACTAAAGATGGAAAACATAAATAAAACCAGGAGGATGCAAACAGAAACACATGAATGTTTTGTGTGTAAGAAACAAGGTCACTTAAAGGCAGACTGCAGAATCTGGAAAGTTAGAATGCAAAAACAAAATAAACCACAAAGGGCCAAAAGCGTAAAGGAAGAGACAGACTTTACTTCAGATAATGAATGTGCTTTTCAATCCAAATGCTGCACCACATCTTTGCAAGCATGGTGTGTTGATTCAGGAGTTACGAGTCATATGACAAAAGACAGAAATGTCTTCATTAATCTTGACCAAAGTAAAACAGAGAAAATTACAAAGCTAATGGACAAATAATGGAATCAGCAGGAATAGGAGACGGTTTTCTTTATTTTTCTTTATCCCAGAGTGTCACCAGAAAAATATCTGTGAAAAATGTTTTGTATGTGCCTGCTCTTGAAACCAATCTTTTGTCAATAAAGAAGCTCACAAAACAAGGAAACGTAGTGACTTTTCAGGGTGACAATTGTGCCATCACAAAAGGTGATACCTTGTTGGCAAAGGCTAAAATCACAGATGAACTATATCAGCTGAACTGCAGTGAAATGGTTAATAGTAACAAATTTGGTAAAATGCCTAATACCTTGCAGACAGACAATGGAAGTGAATATAATGTACAAGGTGCAACACACAGACAATTCACAGAAAACATTGGATAATGTTTCGAACTACTGTGCCATACAACCCAGAGCAAAATGGGGTTGCAGAGAGAATGAACCGTATTCTATGTGAGAGTAGGAGGAGAATGCTGATTGATGCAGACTTGCCTACCACATACTGGGGAGAGGCAATTATGACTGCATGCCATATCCAGAACCGGCTACAAGGTAAATCAACTGAGAAAACACCATATGATCTATGGAATGGAAGAGCACTGGACTTAAAGCATATAACATTTTTGGAAGCAAAGCTTATGTCCACATCCCAAAGGAAAAATGTGCAAAATGGGATGCATGTGCAAAAGAAGGTGTACTTGTGGGATACAGTGAATCTCAAAAGGGATACAGAATCCTGCACTAAGACACAAACAAGGTAACTGAAGTGTTATTGTTAATGAATCCTCAGTGTGTTCAAAATTTCATGTACTGACACAAACGCCTGAAACTGAGGGAAAATCCACATCAATGTCACACAAATTCTGAAAAAGAAGAAGCCACACCACAAGAGTCTTCAGTCAGGAATTCCATAAGAAGCAACAAAGTCATCCCAGCAAAGCGTCTATCTTATGTTGCTTGTGAAGCATTAAAGCCAGAGCCAGATTCATGGGATGAGATGCAAAGACTTCCAACCCATGAGAAACAAAAGTGGACCAGAGCTGCTGATAAATAGATGACATTTCTTAATGAACTGCAGACATAGACACTTTCAGAGCTACCTCAAGATAAGCGTGCAATCGGATTCAGAATGGGATTGACAAAAGGAGTAGTTGTTGAGTGGGGATATTAGAATACACATTACTGTGTTTATAGCAACAACTTCTGCATTATTCAATTTTGGTCAGTAGATGGCAGTGTTTATAAGTTCTATTATATATCTATGAGAATAAAGCTAAGGCTTCCTTCCTGTTTTCAAGCCATGTGCAGCATTCATATCAGACTGTGTGCTTGTATTTCTCTGTGAGGCTGTGCAAGAAGTTCCAACAGGATGATCAGGTGTTGGACCATATACCGTGTTTCCCTGAAAATAAGACACGGTCTTATATTTTTTTTGCCTCAAATAAACACACTAGGTCTTATTTCCGGGTTAGGTCTTATTTTTTTTTTTTTTTATGTATAACAGTCCAAAGTTAATGCAAATCCAAATTAAATAATCCAGAATAGCAAAGTTAAGAATATGGTGATCAGGGCAATCAGGGGTGCCGTACCTTTCCAAGAGCAATTTGGTAACCAGAATGAGCGAAGCGCACTTTCACTATAGATTCCTCACAGGCGGGGTGCATTTGGTATCACTGCGCCTGTGACAGGAGTCGGCGCTATAGAGGAAACATCGGCTTATGCGGCTCTGCTCCCTCCGCTGCCGCCGCCTCGCTTCCTCTAGTGCTGGCTTCGTTGGCACCGCCGATTCTCTCCCGCGGCTCTTCAAGTTCCCCCTTATGTCGCCACCGGCGCTGGGAATGGTCACAACTAGGTATTATTTTCGGGGTAGGTCTTATATTTTAGCAATTCCAAAAAATAGTACTAGGTCTTGTATTCGGGGTAGGTCTTATTTTCAGGGAAACAGGGTAGTTCTACAACACAACGGATACTAATCAATACTTGTAGTGTTTCCCCTCTTTTTGGCCCTTTTAATGAATAACTCCAGACAGAGTGGTAATGAGCAGGGTCTTACTTAATTAGCTTGTATGAGGACAAGAGCTCTTTATATGCAGGCAGGAATACACAGGTTGCCAATATGTCCATACGTGGCCAGATACATTAATTCCGTATATACTGTATGCCGTATACCTGGACAGGAACCTGCAGTGTTATTTCTTAGAGTAATGTCCTTACAATAAGTGTGGCAGCACCTCAGGGTCCGTCATCTGGCCACGGTTTAACTGTCAGCATGCTGTGTGCCACGCCCCCTTCCTGCTCTCTGTGGCAACATGTACGGTGCCCATAACCAAGGAAACCATAACAACTTCCCACAGCCCATAAGACAAAACAGAAAATATTACACCTCCCTGTTTTTCCCATAAAACAAAACAAAACAAATGACAATCAAAACAAAACAAATAGAACTCATTAGTAAAATCACAGAACATGGCAGTATAGGTACTTAAGTGTCCTTAACTCAGTTAATCAGCCTCTAGGTCAGGAGTAGGAGGCAAGGAAGATTTTCTGTCAGTGTTATGTCTCCGTATACGTCGATAGTCCCCAATGGGTTCTGGAGCCTACCAGTGATCTGGCGGACGACGATATCTCACAGGACGATTACAGTACCCACCACTGGAGGTTGGTATTAATTCGGGATTTGACCCAGAGACCCCTGGGTCTAAATTGTCAGGCAATAGTTTTACATTGTGTGGAGGGACATCCTGCTGTAGACCATTCTGGTCTTGAATATCAGTATTATCATCATGCCATATACCAAACCAAATATCTGTGTCAGAAGATCTTGAAGGCATGTCCTTGGTCACGGAGACACATGGCCTTAGCTGATCAGTAGTCGTTTTGTAATACCTTTTGCTGCGGAGACTTCATACATGTTGGTACCTATGACTTTTGTAATTATTCCAGGTGTCCACTGAAGCGTCCCTTGATAAAGATGAATCCAAACAGTCTCTCCAATTTTGTAACTTTTTGGTATCTCCTCTGCTCTTCGACTTATCAAGCAGGTTTTTTACCTGCTCTTCGGGTTACAGCAGATTAAGCTTTGTCCGGAGTAGCCTTCCCAACAGTAAGTATGCAGGTGCTTGGCCTATAGCAGAGTGAGATATTTCTATACTGTAGAATACATTTTAGAAGATCCTGTGAAGGGTTTTTACCCACAGCTCGTGAGCTCTTAAAAAATACTTTCAGGCTAGGTTCACACCTGGGTGACTCCTCACCGTGCGGCAATCGTGCACGAAACCGTGCGGATTGCTGCACAGTCACAGAGTCGCCAACCGCAGGTGATCGTGCTGTGGGTACCATTATTTTCTAATTTCATTATTTTTCTAGTTTCTAATGACCCGAGTCGCGCCGGGCAGAATGTGCGGTTTCCCGGTGCGATTCTGCCTTTTCATGTGAACACACAGCCGAAGAGCTTGACAAAGAAGACGAGATCTTCAAAACGTGTTGCCGTTCTAACCCCTCTGACACGCTTGCTGTGTGCCCATGAGCAGCATGTCCTCTTCCACTCACCGCTCCCCTGACACACCGCTCGTTGTCTCAGTTGACAGCTCAAGCCCTCGAGCGCTGGGGTCTGCTCCCCCATGCCCGCACTGACCATGCGGATCAGGCTGCTGACACCACAATAGAAGTGTCAGGAAACCCGCACACAGCGGAAGGCGCCTGCGCATGCGCGCGCGCACGGCGTGACCCACAGTGTCAGGCCGGGCCGTGCACTTTCGCGCAGACGCCAGTGCGCGCGTCACGGCGCGTGCGCACATCTGCGACGTGTTGTGGCGCCAAACGGGCTATTTAAGCTCAGGCCCTCCATGTCTCCAGTGCTGAGTACTCTTTCAGCTTTGTGCCTTGTTTCCCGTGCCTGTTCCCTGTTGTACTGCTTCCTGTTACTGACCCCGGCTTGCTCTCGACTCTGCTGACCTTCTGGTATCCTGACCCGGCTTGTCTGACGATTCTCCTGCTTCTTGCCTGTTCCTGTATTTCCTGCATGTTACCGAACCCGGCCTGTGACCCGACCACGAGTTTATCTACTGCTATACAACCTTTCCGCCTGCACGTTGCCGACCTGGTCTGCCCAACTTCGAGTACCCTCTGTCCGCCTCCCTGCTGTGCGTTTATATTCCCCTTCGCAGCAAGAGACCAAACGCATTTCCACCTGGCACCGAAGGCTTGGTTCAGGCACTCGTGCCCCGCAGTGCCCCAGAGTACCTGTCTTCTCTATCAGGCCTTCTGGGACCAGAGTTGCAAGAGAGGGGCCGCCCTCGTCATCTTAAGCTCCATCAGGTTCGTGACAAGAAGAAAGCCTCAACGCTGCCGTCCCTATGCCTCTGACATTCTTACCATGTGTCCGCGGGCTGTGTGTCCTCCTCCACTTGCTGCTCCCTGACACACCGCCCGGTACCTCGGGCAAAAGTGCGTGCCCTTAAGCTTTGGGGTCCGCTCACCTGCCTCCGATCCCCGTGGCTCTCACGCCCATGCTGATCAATTGATTCTGGCTGCTGACACTTAACATCAGGCAGACGCAACAGTAACACACGTCGTACGGGCTGTCCTCCCCGGGCCCGGGGTTGTGTGTCAGCCCGCACTCCTTTCCTCCACATTAGCGAGTCCTCCCTCCACTGTGGCCTCCACTGTCACACCGCTCGTTGTCCCGGGCGAAGGCTTGTGCCCTCGAGTGCTGTGGTCTGCTTGCCCACCTCCTGCCACCCATGCTCTCATGCCCGCATTGACTCCCTGTCTTCCCCAGTCCCGTCAGTGTGTGCCATTCCGCAGAAATTCCATGTCCTCCCACACATCTGTTCACAGAACCGAGCCCTGAAAGCCCCTAGCCCACCAGTAAGAGACCCCACTGGCCACACACCTTCAGCCTTAGGGGGTCAACCCTTCAAAAGCTCAGGACATCGCTGGAACTACTGACCCCACTTCTCGCCACTGGGACCAACCCATCACAAGCATCCCCTGCACCAAACTCATGACAACTATTACAGCATTCAACGTTGTCCCCAACGCAGAATCATTAATACCCGGACACTACTTCTTCCCTTTCCAAGTGAACCCATCAACCTGGAGTTCTACCCTACCATATTACCCAGGATTCCAAGAAAAACACCTCAAACATTCGTCGTTGACATCACGACAGCACTGACTCCACGGTGAGCTGATATTTATCACACTTTTGACCATCGTGTTTGATTTCTCATCATCATTATTTTGTCACCACTTTATATCCTGTCCTGATCACCTCTACCATTCTTCGGATAACACGATACCAGTCACCCCTGGAGCCATCCCAGCCACCACATATATCTCATTTACCAACCCATTTGGTCCACACCCCACGTGGACCCACAATCCGTGACAGGTCACCTCTTGGTGGTAGCGCTTCCCTCCTCATTTTTTTGTTCTCTTTGACAAAACGTCGGACACCCCGGTCCGCACTTACGAGAAGCCGCACAGCAAAGAGCAACATCTGTATCAACACGTTCCCACCTTCGAAAAGTGCCGTACTATTGTACTATTGCTATTGTAATACTATTGTAATACCTTTTATGTTTGGAGATGGAACTCAGCTGCGGATCTCCTTTCAAGGGAAATTAACAGTCACTTCACACGGTAGTTCAACAATAGTTTTAAATAAGGAAGGGTCAAATGGTGGTACTTGAAATGTTCACTTCACAAACAAGCAGCACAAGTCAATTGGTTGAATGAGCATGTAACAACCCTGGTATTTGCAATGTTCACATCACAAGTGCATTTATCACACAAGATTGTAAGGCTAGGATAAACGGGGATGTTTGCATTGTTCACTTTCACATCAACCAGCAAAGTCGAATAAGTTGCATAAGCAAGTAACAGCTGGGGTAATCAATACTTGCTGTTAGGAGTACACTGGTTAGCAGGCAGAAGCAATCCTGGAGTCTGTATCCTGGCTGTAGTGGCTGGTATAGCCGCAATGTTAGGATGAGAAGAACAAGAAGTCCCAGGAGGATCAGGAGGGTGTGCAGGCTCTGGAGGGTCCCCTGGGGACAGCCTATCATTCAGGATGGAGAGTGGGTCTGCAGGGAGCTTTGTCCAGCGTCTGCACTCATTGCAGGAACACCAGACAAGTGAACCCTTGCTGCTTAAGCTGAGGAGAAGGGCGGAGCAGCGTGATGTCGACGGACCAGGGGGCGGAGCTACGCTCCGTGCCTGCGACGTCGGAGAGGTAAGTATAGCAGATCTATTACAACTATGGGACAACTTTCGTAACTTTTCCTTAAACTTTGCAGAGACCAGTTGTGGTCTGTTGTCAGACACTAGGACCTCAGGAAGGCCAATGGTAGCAAAAACTCAACTAGAATTGTACTTACAAAAAGTTGGTAGTTAAAAGCATGTAAAAGTCGATAGAACTTGAAATCTCTGGCAGCGGGAGTCTGAAGGGATGTATCACATCAGCGTCCTCTGCCCCTGTGAGCTCGAAAGGTCTACGCGTTCCAGGGGCACGCCCCCTTCATCAGAACCTTAACCTGGGGGCCCCACTCTTGGAGAACACCTTGTATGTCTTAACTTTCTTATATATCATGACACAAAGACTTTTGAAGCCTCATGCAACTATTACCCTGACATTGGCTATGATGTCATCTACTTTTCTAATTGTTTTGGGGCTCTAACCAAGCATATTAAGTAAGGATGCATCGATACCGTTTTTTTGGTATCGAGTACGAGTACTGATATTTATATGTCGATACTCGCCAATACCGAGTACTGATACCGGTACTTCCGGGAGCATGGAGCCAGCATCCCGTGCAATTATGAAGATGGGCAGTGTGTCATTACCAGCTGCCCGGCTTCTTGAATGCCCGGGAAGCCGGTTCCATGCTGTTTGGCTGGCTTCATGCTGATTGATTGGGAAGATGGCTTCCCAGGCAATCAGGAAGCCAGGAGGTGGGTTATTACCTGCTGCTCGGCGTCCTGATTGGCCGGGAAGCCGACTCCATGCTGTTTGGACGGCTTGATGCGGATTGGCCGGGAAGCCAGCTTCCCGGCCAATCCGCGTCGCGCCATCCAAACAGCAA
>NW_017309569.1:37281-44077 GCF_000935625.1 Nanorana parkeri
CGGGAAGCCAGCTTCCCGGCCAATCAGCATCGAGCCATCCAAACAGCATGGAGCCGGCTTCCTGGCCAATCAGGAAGCCGGCCCGCAAGTCATTATACACGGCCTGGCTTCCTGATTGGCTGGGAAGCCAGCTCCATGTTCCCTTCCGGCACTGCCGGTCAGAGAAAATCTCCCTCTGACCGGATGTTCCGGTATCGGGGGTAAGTATCGGAGCATTTAGGCGAGTACAAGTACTCGCCCAAATACCTGGTATCAGCACCAATACCAGTAGCAGTATTGGTGCATCCCTAATGGCCCAGCAATGTAATGCTTTGTGTGCCAACCTCTGCTTTCCAAAAAAAAAAAACATTACTGGTGAATGAGACCAGACTGGGCACTGGAACACATACAGTATGTAATATTGCATCCTCAGTATTTGTGGGTACCTTTGTGTCCTATCAAAAGAATTGCAACTTTATTGTTGTACAGAAGATTCTAATGCAGGACAAGGTGAGGATGCAGAAGAAATGGATAATTAATGTTAGGACTAGTGTTATGGGTGAAAGCTAGGTGTTATGGCATCACTTAGGCAATGGGGAAGTGTTACAGCTAGGGTTTCGAGGGGGGACATTTTGTTTAGGCATAGTTTGTGACATTATGTCACAATAGGGAACTGTTGTTCTCAGAAATGAAACTCCAGTACTTGCAAATTATGGTGCCAGGCTCGTGTACAGAAAACTATCATATCAAAAATATTCTCAGTTTCAAGTAATATTGACCGGGGTGTTTATATGTCCAGGCCATTTTTCAGTATTCAGCGCTGCTAAATCGCAAAAAACTTCCATACCCAAAATTGACCATAGCCGACACTTTAAAAGCTTTTACTGCTACTCAGTTTAGTGTTATCAGTGATTAATGGCCCTAGAATTATTGCTCTCACTCCAACGTTCGCGGCGATATGTAACATGTGCGGCGCAATGGATGTAATCATCGTTTTCGCACGTAGGTGGACTCGAAGCATGTTTGCGTGTGCATGTGGGGGCGGGGGACTTTAATTTCTTTTATGTTTATGTTTTATTGCTTTGATATGTGGCTTTTAATTTTTCATTTTTTTGTAACTAATTTTTTAAAAACTTTTCTTTTTCACTTAACTTTATTTCCCATCACATAGGGAGCAAACAAGCTCCCTATGTGATAGCCAATTTGTAGTGACAAGTCCTCTTTATGGAGACATCAGGGGTCTTTAAGACCCCTAATGTCACCTAGGGACCCCCAGAGAAGCTGATGTGATGAAGCAGAGACCTGCTTCACCAGCTTCTCTCCGGTGTCTTCCAATAATGCACCTCCCATTCCGAAGAGGAGGAGGAGATCAAACGGAGCTCGTGTACTGAGCTCCGTTTGATCTCCGGCCGCAGAGCTGCTGTGCTGATCCCGGGCTCACACTGGGAGCCACGGAGCCTGGGATCGCCGGCTGCGGCGGAGGGGCGCACACCCGAACGCAATTACAAGTGACCGGGCGTCTCTACAGACGCCTGAACGTTTGTATGTAAACAGCCATCGCTGGCTGTTTACATTGAAAACGTGGCGGGATGGGATGTTTAAAAACGCCCACCCGCATTCAAGAAGCCGCTGTTCGGCCGTTTAATTACAACGGCCTGGACAGCAGGTGGTTAAACTCTCTCTCTCTCTCTCTCTTTTTTCAATAATGAATCCAGATCAAACAAATACATATTGCCCAGCAAAGTATTTTTAAAAAAATCTTTGCCCAAGTACTTAGAGTCATCATTTTTCCAAACAGCTCCAACTCTGCTTCCCTAAACTGCCTGTCCAGCACAAGCTCACAGAGGACAGAGCAGACTCTATCTACTAACTAATGTCTATCTACTAACTTGGAGATGGGAGGAAGGTGGGCGGAGTATGGGGGATGGGAAGATAGCTTGCTTTTCTGTGCCGGTGTGTTTGTGGTGACAAACAAAGCTTACTAGCACACAGGAGGGTGGCGCTATAGGACCATGCAAGGGGAAGGAGTCACCCTAAAACAGGATAACAGGGCCAGTGATCAGGGGTCAGCTGATTCTTCAGGAAACGAAAACGTTTAAACAGGGCCGTCTTTAATATTGATTGGACCCCAGACAAACATTTTCTTGGGCCCCCACCACCCCCCCTGCAATATTGCCTGCTATATGCTGACAGAGCAGAGCCACGCTGCAGCTGGGATGGATCCAAAAAATATTGTCCAGATCCACCCCACCACCTGATTGACAGCTGACTCTACCTCTCTAGAGGTTGTGTCCGCCCCATCCATCCCTACAGTCAGCGTTGGAGGATCAGAGGGGGGAGGGGGGTATTCCTGCGAGGAGCCGTGACTGACAGTCACCGCTCTCTGCAGAGAGAGTGAGTGCAGGAACTGAGTGATCAGCGGTATGTGATCGCTCAGTTCTCGATCAAGAGAGCCAACCTGTGGCAGCTTCAGTAACTTGGGGGAAGTGCGCATTTCACTCTCCCCATAATTCTACTTTCATGGTAAGTGTGTGGATAATTCGCCACCTACCACTTCCACTGCATAGAATAGCAACAATAGATGGACCAAACAATAATGACACTGGGGACAGACATAACAATAATGAAAACGGGGATGGACAGAACAATAACGACACCAGGGGATGGACAGAACAATAATGACACCAGGGGATGGACAGAACAATAATGACACTGGGGACGGACATAACAATAATGACACCAGGGGACGGAGATAAAAATCATGACACCGGGGGGACATAATAATAATGACACCAGAGGGACATAATAATAATAATAATAATAATGACACTGGGGGGACATAATAATAATGACATGGGGGGCATAATAATAATAATGACACCTGGGGGACATGCTCAGGTGTCATTATTATTTTTATACAGAATTACATCATAGCCCAGCAGTGTCACACCTAACCCGACCACCCCCATACCCCTTCTCCCCCCCACCCAGATAGAAGCCCAACCCAGCAGTCATGTGCACTCACCGTGGACAGTGGGAGGATGAGACTGCAGCCATGGAGGTAGGAGGGCAGGACCGTGCAGCCGGGTGTGCAAAATCGATCTTCCTCCTCTGCTGAGTGGGAGGTGACGTCCCGGGCTGCAGAGATCTTTGCTGCACATAGGGAGTGGGACAGGAGGCTGCTGCCCTCTAGCGTCAGAAAGCGGTAGTGCACACTAGACGGCTGGTACAGAAACGTTTCAAACTTTCACCAGCTCTAGTTTATGGGGTGCAGGGCCCCACAACAATGATTGGGCCCCGGGCAAGTGCCCCTTTTGCCCTGCCTTAAAGACGGCCCTGCGTTTAAACATCAAGGAGCAGCATCCATGTAAGTGATTTAATCAGCATTTGAAACAGCTTAAAACACCTTTTGACTTTAATATCACTTTAATTTACAGCAAGTCTAAAACCAATCATTAAAATCTCATATAAGTTTTAATTTGTTAATGTAAAATGTAAAAGTTGTTTTTAATCTATTAAAATATGCAGCTTTCACCAATTAATAGCTGGTTATCCTGCACTGAAGGTCTTGGTTCAGGCATTTCCTGTTATATAGTGACAACTGTCTTCCAATAATGCACCTCCCATGTCACACATGCCTCAAATGGAAACTAAAAGTGGCCATGTCAGTACTTGGTATCCAGGCATGGTATACTAGCAATGATGTGCAGTGTGTACATTGTTTGTTAAAAATATATAGCAAGGTTAACCCCTTCATGACTGAGCTTGTTTTTAGTTTCTGTTCGTAAATGACTGAAGCACTTTTGACATTTTTGCTGTGTGATTCTTCCACGTCAGTAATATACTTTCTTACAAAGTGCACCCACACATCATATATATTGTTTTTTAGAGGACAGATAGGGCTATATATATATATACATCACATATGTGTACCTACCTAACGCCTCACTTAGGACAAATAAAATATAAAAAAAACACTTTTTCCCCAGTTTTGATTTGTAGTATTTTTTACAAAAACACTTTTTACAAAAACACTTTTTACAAAAATAAATTGATTAATACATTCATTTATTTGTCCTTTATTAGGAAAAATGTCACATCCCTAGGATTTTAGAATGTTTTCTGTACTTCTCAGCTTAATACTAAAACCTAACATTTTAATCTTTTTTCTCTAAAAGCTAAAGCTAAAATTGGTCACCTGGCATACAATGTCACTGTCACTCAGTGCCACACTTAGTGACAACGACATACTTTGAACAGCACTGTCATGAGGAGGTTTAAAAAAATAATTAACCCCTTAGGGTGAAAAACAAATCTGCAGCTCAGCTGCAGATTTTCATTGTAAGGGGTTAATTTTTATATAAATGATAGTATAAAAATATGTTTAAATATATCATTTTTATTTGTTACATTTATTTTTTATACTATAATATATACATTTTTTACACTTAATTTTATTTACACTTTTCACTATTTTTTTAAACATTTTTTACATTTTTATTTTATTTATTTAATTATATAAAGCAAATACATATTAATAAACAACAAGAGTTGTGGTGGGGTTTTCTTAAGAGAGGACTCAGAAGGTTAGAAAATCGTATAAATGTATTCAGTTCATAAAAAGGGGTGAGTGAGAGGCACACATATAAGCGAGAGACACATACAGGAGAGGAGGACACAGATAGAACATAACAGGAAAATAAGAACAAACGGGTGGGTTTCGAGGAGGAGAATCTTTTGTGTAGATATTCAAGATACAAAATTCCTGCTGGACCCTTTTGTGCATCTGTGGCTCCGCTACTCGAACTTTCTGGGGGTGACTGGAACTGGTCCTGTCCTCCTGGAATTGGATCCCTACATGACCTTTAATCCCCGGATTTTTTGCCGAGAATAGAACCCCCTGAAGAAGCTCATATGTGAAACGCGTAGGGGATCAATGGAGCGGCACAACTATGTATATGTAATATAATGATGGATAAATGATTGACATTAGGAAATGGACAATGTATTAGGTATGATCTATATGCAAGAAATGTAGGGATTCGATAATCATGTATATATATTAACTTCGATTTTAATTTTCATCATGGAAAAATAATTTTTATGAACTGAATACATTTATACAATTTTCTAACCTTCTGAGTCCTCTCTTAAGAAAACCCCACCACAACTCTTGTTGTTTATGTATATGTATTTGACTAGATTGGGGGTGAGGTCTCAGATAACCTGGGTGTAGATCTTGGAAAGTGCTTTTTTGAAGTGATAATTATATCAAGCAGTCATTGTGAATTAATCTCACTATTACTGCTTGATAGATTAATTAATTAATTTTTGGTTATTATCAGGCTGCTTCAAACTTAAGAACAGCCAATAATAACCTTAGTGACACTGATCCTGCAGCATTTCAGGATCAGATGTCACTAAAGGTTTTCTGATCGTACCAACAACGATCAGAAAACTGCAACATTCTTTCAGAATAGATACATTATGTTTCTATTGCTGAAAGTTAAAAAAAAGAAAAGCCAGTATACATCAGGATTAAGGATGGGCTGAACGTTCGAGTCGAACATAGGTTCGACTCGAACATTGCATGTTAAGGTCTTCTGAACATACGATTTGCGATGCCAATCTGCCCTGGAACAGCTGAGAAAGCGTTGGAATGCGGCTGTCACACATTCCACCGCCCAAAAAATGGGCGGGAATACATTAAAATGTGTGACAAAGCGACCGGTCACACATTCTGATGTAGTCACAACCTTTGATAGAACAGAAGCCCTGTATGTAATCATTTAATCAGAAAAAATATATTATAATAGGGAACATTACAGTGTAATGTTCCCCATTATAATCCACTTTTCTAATTAAATGAAACAAAAGCACATAACCCTTGGTAAGTAAGTATTTGATCCCATTTCTTTGTAAGTGGGAAACTTCCAAAATCTGCAGGGGATCAAATAATTATTTTACTCACTGTACATACATACACTTATGCACATACACATATACTTATACATAGGTTGAACTAGATGAACCTGTGTCTTTATTCAACCTTACCTACCGTACTATGTTACTATGATATTTGTAAATATACTTTATATTTCCTCTTTACTTTAGGAGGTGCCCACAGGGCCGGATTTACTCTCTCTGCTGCCCCAAGGCCATGTTCTTCAATGTGTCCCCGTAAGACTATGCATGGCCGCAAACATACTACTGCGCATGCGCATAGGCCTGTTCGCCGCATTTGTGGGAAACAGAGGCTATTGCGCATGCGCCACCAGCGGACGTACGCGTGAAGTCGCGCTAACATGGCGCACAGGAAATAACTCACCCTGTCTAATAGATGACCCTATTTAAACCAGCCAAGTTCCAAGAATCATTGCTGAGTGGTCTTTCAGCTTCAGTGTGTGTGTTCCAGTACCTTGCCAGTTCCAGTATTTGTTATTGACCCGGATTCCTTGACTTTGCCTGACCGCTGTCTGCCCTCGACTTTTGCTTGCCCTTGGATACTCTTTTGCCTGCTCCTTTTGTACTCTGCCGCCCGATTGTTGCTGAACCTGGCTTGCCTGACTCCGCTCTGCCTCAGCCGTGTTCTGGGAGGTCCAGCCGCATCTGCACCTGCTTCCTGCTTCACTGAAGACAGGCTTCAAGAACCTGCCTAGGCCCAGTGTCCTGCACCCTCTGGCACCGGTGCTGCCCGCTGTCCACCCACTTCCTGTCTCCACATTCAGGGGTGTGGGAAAAGAGTTGCAAATGAGGCCTCCTCACTACTCGGTTCTCCACCAGGTACGTGATAGCCCTCCTCCTGGCCAAACTCCCC
>NW_017309569.1:44088-48516 GCF_000935625.1 Nanorana parkeri
CTGGCCCCCCCCCGGGCCAACCCCCCCCCCCCCCAATGGAGAATGGCAACCAGATGGCGGGGGCGGCAGTGTTAGTTTAAATTTATGTATTTTTTACTTTTTTATCACTTTTTTATGTGTTTATTTATTTTTATTTTTTTTACATTTTTATTTCTTATCTTTTACTTTTTTATTTTTTGTAATATTTTTATCTTATTATTTTTTACTTATTTGTTCTTCTAATTAGGGATGCACCGATACTTTTCGAGTACCAATGCCGATACTTGGCATTTTCAGGAGAACTACCAGGGTTGCAGCGGTTACAGCTGGGACCTGGCTCTGGCGCTCCCCCACTGTCCTGAAATCATTAGTCGATATTGTTTTAGAAAAACTGTCACATGATAATAAAGAAAAATTTATCAGTACTCATGCTTGTAAGTACTTGGGCAAGTGCCAGTACTTGCACTCGCAAAACTAGTATCGGTGCATCCCTTTATTCATATTTATAAAAACAAAATCATGCATTAAAGGAGAACTATGGGGTTAAGGCTTTTCCCCATAGTTCACCTTAGGGTAACGGGAGGACACAAACTAGCATCCTCCCGTCACCCTAGGCTCAGTATACCGCGAGCTGTAGCTCGCGGTATACTGAGACGCCGCAGCTGAAGTGGATCCCGACAATTGTGCCGGGATCCGCCCAGCTGCGTGACTGACAGCTGGCTCTGCCTAAGGCTAGAACTATGAGGTGAGTGAAAAGCACTCACCTCATAGTTCTCCTTTAAAACAGAGATGTATAAATCCCAGGAGCTTCGTGTGCTTCTTACAAATGACAGCTACCTCCTAACTTTTTAATTTTTCTCAAATTTTTCTCTAGTCTAGTCTTGGAGCTCGAAAAGTATCGGTACATGCACTTGTACTTGTACTTGTACCGAGTACTGTACTTGGTATCGGTGCATCCCTACTTCTAATAATTTTTTTCTTATTTTTTACTATTTTTTACTTTTTATCACCTTTTATTCTATCACTACTTTGTTTCTTATTATTATTTACTTATTTTTTAAACATTTATATTTATTAAATTATTGTATTTATTTATTTTCCACTTAACTTTATTGCTATCACACAGGAGCTGACAAGCCCCTGTGTGATAGCATTTGGAGGTGAGAGGTTCTCTTTATTGAACCTATCATTTCCAATACAGGAGTTCTAGCACACTACTGTGCTGGAACTCCTGTGACAGCTGAGAGGGGAAGGCTGTGAGTGCAGCTCTCCCCTCTCACTGTTTCCACGGAGCAGAGTGGAGAACGGATGTTCTCCGCTCTGCTCCCTGCTCTCCATCCTGAAGATATCCAGTGAGAGGTGGCCATCGAGAGAAGTAAACTGCTCTCCCCTCTCACTGTTTACATGGAGCTACCACTCTGCACCCTGCTCTCCATCTTCAAGACATCTTCTTCAAGAAGAGAGATTCTCGGCGGCAGGGGAAGGACAGACCGGGAGGACAGAGCCAGCATGGAGAGAGGTAGGTGCGGGGGAGGACGGACAGGCTGCAGTCTTATTACTAGTGATCTTGGCATCACCATGGTGGCCTTGTGGCGAATCCGGCCCTGATGACAACTAGGAGGATCTCCCGGCTCGCTCCGCCCAGTTGTAATGACAGATCAGCGTCCCCGAATGACCTGGGAACGCTGATCTGTCATTAAACAACAACAACTGGTCAGAGCCGGCCAAGACGTCATGGCTGGCTCCGCCCAGTTGTTGTTTTTTGCCCGGGACCTGCTAGAAGACCCTGGCAGATCTCGGCCAATAGTAAACATGTCACCACTAGTTCCACCCAATTGTTTTTATTTTGCCGGCATCTGTCAGATGCTTCATTTTGCGGCGGGAGTTTGTCACGTGCGGTCAGATCAGCGTGTGTCGGTTAAAAAAAAATTATTTTCTATTTTATTTATTATTTTTATTCTTTTATGTTGCCGAGTCGTTGTTGTTGGGGGCAATGCCGGACATCATGATTGACGCTGGATTACGTCGGTGGATCAATTTTTTGGGGGTATTTGTTTATTAAAATACTTGTCTTTTGGTTTTTGCTAAAGTGAGCTGCCGGTGCTTTGGCTCAGCTGATCCAGATGTTGGATTGTCTGAGTCCAACTCCCTCTGCACTTCGGCTGACCGAAGGCAGCCGAAGTATAGCCGATTTCAACTGATGTACGGCTGAAATCAGCCGTACTGAGCCAGAAGGAATATCCGAACGTTGTTCGGCTCTGTTCAGTTTGGCCCAGTTATTCACTCGGCTGCCTTCGGCAGCCTTGTGAATAACCCCCTTAGTGTTAGACATCAGCTTGTTTTGCGTATTTGCCACTAGATGGCAGGACTGTACAATCTACTCAGTATCATCACGCCTGGGTCTTGACTACATGAATAGCAGTTGACTTTTGGGCCACATTCTCTAAAGTGTCATTGTCATTGTCTTCTTCTAACAACCACTCATTTGAATGGTTGTCAAGCATTGCTAATGGTTATCACACTTCAGTGTCTATACTCTATGATTCTAGAGGATAAAATACAATAACCAATTTAAGAGATGCTCAAGTACCAAAAAGGGTTAATGGTGCTATTTCATCTGCATGTGGGTATCTGTCAGTACAAAACTCCATTTTTGGGAGTGATAGGCAGCAGGATTTTTTCTGATCTGCTGCAATTGTTAATTTTCTTGTTTTGACCTAACCCAACCAGATAGAATAATAAATGCCCCTACAATTCACACACTGTACAGTGGCTTTTCAAATCAATTGGAGGACTGCAACTTTCATAAAAAAAGAATTGTTATCCCTCTAAATATGCACACTGCCGAATGAGGACGCTTCTAAGACTGACTCTCTCTATTCTTATGTACAGTACATACATTTTGCTTACAAATGCTATCGCTCTTGAACACAAAATTTCCCGAATGCTGACGGCAGAGCTTTAACTTGGTTACTTAAATGACACAGGTATCATTTGTAAGTCAAATTGTGAAAAGAAATCATCCCATATTGACCACTCATAATATTTGACTACTAGGCTAGTTTCAACAGGCAGAGAAAAGAGCAACAAATACATGCAAACCATGATAACCCATAGCAAGCAGATGAACATTGCTGAAGTTAGAATACAGAATTCTTTTTGCTGTTGGTTGATTCGCATTGCTCACTGGTCTATGTATTGGGTTGTGTTTTGTTTTAAAAGCATGTGTATATTGTGTTTACAAAATACATTTTGTGCTACAAAATGTTCTGCATACAAAAAGCTCTCTTCGCTTATCATCATTTATAAACACTTATTTCCTATCAAGGCACAAAATGGTAACGATGAAAGGGGGGCTGTGATACAGTGATATGAAGGCTATGAAAGAAATGAAAGTAGAAGTTTCATAAAAGTGTATCTAAAGACAAAAGCAAATTTTCTATACATTAACCGCACGGCACGCAAACGCTTAAGATTTTACAACTGCACGGATTCCGCTAATTTATGGCTATTACTATAGCCATGAATGTGCAGAATCCACCAAAAAATCGCGCTTGGACTATTTTGCGGCCCGCACGGTTTTGTACCATGTGGCCGCCGCAAAAGTCTGAACAATGCACATTAAAGTGCATTTTTTAAAATGTTTAGAGCGGTTCAGCGTGAATTCGTACGGTCAAATACACGCGGACAACCATTCCTGTGTGAATGGAGCCTCAGGCTTTTTTTCCCTTTTTTTCACCCGGTGATCCAACCAGTAAGTCTGTTATTTTTCAGCTTTCTTTGGTTAAGACAAACCATTTACCACTGACGGGGGGTTTACAATGGTCAGCTTTTATTCACTTATGTAAAAGCTTTAT
This sequence comes from Nanorana parkeri, assembly GCF_000935625.1. Lineage (NCBI taxonomy): Eukaryota > Metazoa > Chordata > Amphibia > Anura > Dicroglossidae > Nanorana > Nanorana parkeri. Next base: position 47,925 of record NW_017309569.1, read on the forward strand.
CCCAAAAGGAAACAAAAAAATGTTTCTGTGACTGCTTAAAAAGTGTTTTCTGGAGTTTGTATTTAATTTGTTAGTCAAGGCCATCTAAATCTGCTAGTGCATCTAAAACTACCCTCCCCACAGGCTGACAATGCTGTTGTCCAAGGGTGGTTCTGTGGCTCTTCCATAAAGTAGAGACACCCTAACACAGGAAGCGTGTTACTAGCCAAATTATGTGAAAATAAGGGGGAAAAAAAGCCTAAAAAAAAAATTGATGCAGCTACCACATTTAGAGGGTTATTCACAAAGGAGCCGAAGGACACAGCCATAGCTTCGGCTAATCCTTTGGCTCACTTCGGCCGCCTGAGCCCTTCGGTTCAGCTGAACCGAAAAGCTGCTGTACGGGCTATTCACAATAGCCCGTACCGCAGCCAAACAGCTCAACTGAGTCAAACACATATGCTTAGGCTCAGTTCACAGCCAAAGCAATAATGTAAACAAAAAAAAACAGAAAAAGAAAACGGTGCAGGGTCCCCATCTCAATCTCGGCCCTTTAGGTCTGGTAGGTTTTTTTTAAGGGGGAACCCCACCACCAAAAAAATGGGGGGGGGGG
>NW_017309569.1:48561-60891 GCF_000935625.1 Nanorana parkeri
GGGGGGGGGGGAATGTGGGGTCCCCTCTAAAATTCCCTAACATACCCTTAATTCGAGCATAGGCCTGGCAGGGCAGAACAGAGGGGGGCTCCATACCAGGTCACATGCCCTCAGCATTGGGAGAGTGCTTTTCCAGGGTCGCCCCGGGAAAAGTACCTTATCCCCATGCCGATGGAGACAAGGGCCTTTTCCATAACAACCCTGACCTGGTGGTTGTCGGGGTCTGTGGGCAGGGGGGCTTATTTGCATCTGGGGACCAGATGCTGCCCCCCCTTCTGAATGAGTAAGCGGTAGGGATGCACCGATATCAAGATCTCCCTCTGACCGGCAGTGCCAAGGGAGCATGAAGCTGGCTTCCTTTCCAGAGGAAGGAGACCCTTGGATTGCCTCGGTGGATTCATTATTATAAATTTGGGGGATTTTTTTTTTTTTTCAAGTAAAGGATTCTTAAAGTGTGGGCTCTTCATTTACTTTTTACTTTAACCTTTTAGTGAATGAGTAGGGGTACAAGTACCCCTACTCATTCACAAGGGGGGGCAGCATCAGGGTGCCCCCTTTTTTAAAGGGGTACCCTGATGGAAATAAGCCCCCCTGCCCGCAGACTCCCACAACCTCTGGGTCAGGGTTGTGGTGGAAGAGGCTCTTGTCCTCATCAGCATGTGACCGAGGGCATGTGGCCTGGTATGGTGCAGGGAGGATGGGGGGCTGCTCACTCGTCCCCCCCCCCTTTCCTGCCCTGCCAGGCCTGTGCTCAGGATTAAGGGTCTGGTTGGGAATTTTAGAGGGACCCACTTTTTTTTGGTGGCGCCTTTTATTTTTTGAACTGGGGGTCCCCCCTAACTTTTCTACCAGACCTAAAGGGTCTGGTATGGTTTAGAAGGGGGAACCCATGATGGTTTTTTATTACATTTCTTTTTTCTGCTCGGTACCTGCGAGGTAGCGAGAAGAATAACCGAGCCGAATGCTGCTCGGTGGCATTTGGCAATTCATGATAGGGGCGAACGACAGCAAGTGAACTGCTATGCGTTGGGCTCAACCAATCCAGATGTTGGATTGGCTGAGTCGAATGTGTTCTTTACTTCGGCTCAGCCGAACATGCTGAGCATGTTCGGCTGAACCAAAGCGAGCCAAAGCCAGCCATGCTTGGCTAAAAGTAGATAGCGGAATGGCGTACCGCTCCCCTAACTTCGGCCCGGTTATTCACTCAGCTGCCGAATAACCCCCTTAGAGATTGTCAAGTTACAATATATTACATTTTTATTTTTGCTAGCAAGGAAGGCTTTTTAATGCAGAAGAGAACAAGGCTGATTTACTAAAGGAGCTGAAAGTCACTCAAAAATTGTGCAAACATTGACTTTAATTATCCAAACATATGAAAAGCAAATCCCTGTTCACTTTCAATTATGTGGGGAAAAAAAACATTTTTTCACATGGTTGTATAAATGGAGTGAATATTCACACAATTATTTGAGTGAAGATTCTCAGGTCCTTTAGTATATCAGCCCATCTATGACTCGTCTGTAATTAAAGCTTCTGACCCACCTGCTAGCAAACTTCTACAGAATGTGTTTGTGCAGCTCACTGTATATCCTCAGCATGCCTTGGTGCCAGGATGATATAACTCCAGCATATGCGCATGGGAGGTACGCCATCTTGAGCCAGCAAGTCAAGATATGGCTATAAACACTGAACCTTGGAGAAGACAGAGTAAAGATGTAGGCACCACTAGAGGGAGAGCTCAAAGATGTCACATCACCAGAGTGGAGGTAAGTTTAGTTCCACTTTAACCCAGGCGTTAAACATGCTTTTATATAGCAGGATATAGAAAATGCTGTGTCACATATTTGAAAAATATATTGGAAATATAATAATGGATACATATGAAAAAGAATAGTAAGGTCTGTTTAAAGGAGACTTGTACTAAAAGGAATATGGCTGCTGCTGATCCCTCTATCTGAAAATGCTAGTTGCCTGGCTCTTAATTATAATCCAATGACTTGAATGCATCATTAACCTGGAACAACTATGTACATCAGGAATTCTGCGTTCACTTACTGTCTATTTGTTTTGGATCTTTAAAATCGAAAGGATTAAAGCCAATTTCAGCTACCTTTTTCAGAATTCCAAAAGACTGAATGAGGAACTCAAGCATGCCACTTTGCTTTGCCCCACAAACCATAGATTTCAAAATAGGGGTTTTATAGGGTTCTAAAATAAACCAGTACAGAGGAAGTGTGAATGTTGCCATTGTGAATGCTGCCTTCTGAAAATAATAGTTACTTGGCTTCATATAGTCATACTACTAGTGGCTTTCCAAATCACTGACCTGGAACAAGTATGTAGATCAGAATTTCTAGCAGCACTCTGACATTCCTAATCTGCATAAATATCAACTGTCAGAAGGTACTGATGTCAGTGATAGCCAGGCAACTAGCATTGCCAGAAGGAGGTCAGCAATTTCATCCTTGGTATACATCTATTAAAGTGACACCAAACTCAGGAGTTAAACCTTAAAAATGCATTAAAGTACTTTAACTATTAACAAAAATTGAACTTATTTGTGTATCACTCTGCTGTAGATCCTCAAATCATCTCTGAATTGGTGCTGACACTGTCCTTCCTTCTAGTGGGTGGCTACTTTTGTTGCACATGACCCCCGTGATTGCTGTTTATATACAAGTGATTCGGCGTCTATACAGAAAGTCCTTGGTCCCATCGCACTCCTGACCGCCAAATCCCTTAAAGAAGCGGGTGCTGCGGTAGTCAACGGGTGGCATCCTTATAATCACAGGTAGAACCAAAGACACCGGCACTCCAAATTGATAAGTAAACGTCTATTTATTGACGTGCAGTGTAGCAAACAGCAACAAACGTTTCGGGTCACAAAGGATCCCCATTCCTCAGGCAAAAGCATACAATACAAGTGCAAAAAACACCTAATATATAGCACCACCCTAATTTAAAACGCCAATCATAGACACCCAATATGGCCACGTTACGTCATCAGCAACGTCACATTCCCGCCAGGTATACATTGTACAGAGAAGTAAATTAAGAGGCACCATAAAATACATGACTAGATTATGTTACATGAAGTTAAGTGGCCGGTTCGAGGTAACTTCATTTTTTTGCGGTTTTACGGGCGAACACAATTTTAAGGCTTCACATGTTTGGTATCTATTTACCCAACGTGACCCCATCTTTTATACTGTAAAAAAAATTGGGTATTACATTTTTTTTCTCTGCACTAAATTTCATTTTAGTGTATTTTATCCTAAAAATGCTGGTTTGCTAAACATTTGTGCAAATACCGTGCAACATAAATAAATTGTAGCTAGCTTTTTTTTATTCTACAGGGCCTCTGCTTTCAGAAAATATATAATTGTTTGGGGGTCTAATGCTGTTTTCTCGCAAAACATTTAGATTTTATCATGTGTGTGCAAATATCAAGAAATTGCTACGGACAGCAAGTGGTCAAAGTATATGTATAACCAATTTTTGTTTTTGTTTTGAAATAACTAAATAAGAATCTTGTTCTGTCAGAACAAGTGATATTTCTTTCAATCCTAATTCACCTCTGCAAAGTTGTGATGTGGTGGTTTGGGTTGCAACATGCTGCACTGACAATAAATAATGCTTGCAGTGCTTTTTATCAGTGCACACCACCACAACGCAGTGGTGTAACCCGACCACATTGAAACCAAGACTTTTTTTTCTTGGCAATACATTGGGATGGCTCTGGGAAAAGCTGCAAGCACAGCCCCACCGTATCTGGTATGAACGACCCCTTAGTGTACAGTGCTAAAAGTTTGCTAGGAGGAAGATGAAAATCCTTTATCGTTTGATCACTCCAGTGTTTGTAAATAACTGGGGACACATAGTACTATCAGGGTTATTCACAAAAGGGTGAAGAGTTTGGAGAAGGCAGCAGAAGTGAACAATCTGGGACAACATAGCTAAACTAGAAAGTGTGCTGAGTTGGAGAATTTTTCCAGATCAGCTATTTTGGCCTAGATTGTTCACTTCACCTGCCTTCTCCAAACTCTTCACCCTTTTGTGGATAACCCTGTATGTGTCCCCAGTTATGAAAGAACAGGCTGTGATTTCCATCACAGCCTGTTCATTCAAGATTTCTTCAATGGGGAGAAGCACTCAGTAAAAATGCTCCTCCCCATTCAGAAACTATTGATAGTAAATATTTTACTATCAGCAGTGTCTGAATGAATGGGAAGCCTCTGTACTGAGTGTTTCCCATTCACTGAGTGCTGAGGCTGCAGAAAAAGAAATTGAGGATTTGGTGTCCTTAATTTCTTTTCTATTTTAAAAAGGAAATGTCAGGGGTCTGTTTAGACCCCTATGTTTTTAAATAAATAAAAATTAAAAAAAATATAATGAAATAAATAAAAAAATAAAAAGGTAATTAAAAAGTAAAAAAAGGGAAGGAGGGTGGGGGGTTTGCGCGGGGGACACACACACACACACACACACGCCAGTGGCCAACATGGCTGCCGCAAATTCTCAAACAAATTGTTATGTGCCTGAATACATTTTTCGTATATTCGGGCAAATAGTAATTCATTAATTTAACATGTAGTCTGGGTTTTATGTTCTGTTTTTTATTTTAATTTTTGTTTGCGGCTTAACAAAATAGGAGTCTTTAAATGGTGTGGATATTGGTTAAAAATGGGTATGGTTACCGGGGGTGTGGCCACTGAGGGGTGTGATCACTGAGGGGCGCTGTAAAGCTTTCTCGCACAGGGCGCCTAAAGGCATAAGGCCGGCCCTGAGCACTACAACACACTGCACTGCACTGCACTGTAGAGGGTCGCCCAGTGGGGCCTCGGAGGAGTGAGCGGCCGCCCGCACAGAGCCGCGTCTGATGCGGGCGGGCTGGCCAGCCATGTGCATAACTGCTGCGGTATCATGAGATACTGCAACGCAATATTCTGAATGGGTCCAAAGTGTATCTGTTGCTCACTAAACACATGAAACTACTGATGTCCCATGATGTGGATTACAAATGTAGCATGGGGTAGCGCTAATATCCGCATTACTGTATAAAGCGCTGATTGTATGCGGTTCGGTGATACTACATGCTACTAATAGGGAGATATTTGTATCTTCAGGTAAAGTGTATGTAAAAGCAAATATATTTTTTTCTTGGATAGAGTGGGGTAGGAGTCAACACTAGGAGTCAGATTTTCATTGCTGTCTATGTCCTCACTGGGGGATTCCCTCTTTTGGTCCTGGTGTCCATTGTCACCGAGACAGAAAGTGGGAAGAATGGGGAAATCTTTCAATGGGGACAAATGTTCTGGTGACAAGCGTGTAAGATGAGGATTCCTTCCACTTTGAAGATATTCTCTCTCACTTTGTGTTGTGTCTCCAAGACAGGAAGTGAAGGGAAATCTCACTGGGATGGGATTTAACCCTTCCCTCCTGTAGCCAAAACTACAAAAAACTTTGCGGGGTGTACATACACTTTAAGTGATTCTTTGTTTGTCTGTTGCCTTAGCAACAATAGTGCAACAGCTCAGAATTTAAGATTTTTTTCTTATACAAAAAGATACATTTTGTAATATATAATGCTAGCTTTTGTGCAAAAAATAATTAATATTGGTAAAAATTGCAGGGTACAAATAATAGGATGCTGATTTAGAATTATGCATAATTAATCTTACTCAGGGCTTTGTCTTTTGTAGTAATTCATGTTGATTGTCATATATTTACTTCTACAGGAGAGAATTTATGAAGAAAGGAAGTATGCGAAATCCAAAGAATAAAAGTGGCACGATTACTTATCAACACCCTGAGTGTATGATGTGTTTGATCCTCTGTTCCATTAACTCATTAGGAATAGAAGGAATGGATATTCTGGGACATCATGTGTTTCATATATTGTATATGTTTCATCTTATATTATGGTTTTAGATTTCATCACATGTTTTGTGATATGACATTCCTCATCAGAAAAGCACATACTTAGCTCGCAAGTTGACTGATTATTATATGGGCAGTCAACACCAGATATTGCCTCACATGTGCCCTAAGCAGTACACTTCATTGGGGCCCTTCTAAATGCTTCCCACCAAGGTTTTTACTACACGATTGTAATGAGGACAGAAATTGTCTTAATGTGGCCTTGGATGGCCATTTGGATATACCTACATCTCAATGCAATTCAATGCTTTTACTAGAGCACGGCAGCTGGTGATTACATGTTGGTTAATAGAGAGGATTAAAAATATAGAAGGCTTTCTAGAGAGCTTCAATGCAGGGGCGGAACTACTGCCGGTTCAGCCGCACCAGGGCCTGAGGCTGTGGGGGGGCCCAGTGAGGTGCGGTCTTGGGCACCCCCCTTGGTAGAATATGAGGCAGTGCAGAGGCCCCAGAGACCCTGCACTGCAGACGGGCTGTTTAGCAAGGGGGTGGGGTCCAGTGAAGTCCCGCTCTGACTCCCAGCCGCGTCCCTAGTAACAGGCAGCGGGGGAGGAGAGTGTGTGTGTCACATGCCCCGCCCCCTGCACACCATCTGGCTGGAAAGTTGTGAGGCTCTTGCTGCACTTCAGAGAATGTACCGGGTGAGCCACTGAGTCTGACTGACTTCGAGTGGATTCGGTTGTATGGGTTGCAGGGGGGTAACTGTACACAGGGAGCTGTAATTTCATTTAATTAGAAACATGGATTATAATAGCGAACATTACACTGTAATGCTGCATATTATAATAGAGCCACACAGACCACTTTTAATCCCGCACTGCCCACCTGAGAGTATGCACAGCCACCTGAGAGCCACACAGACCCCCATTAAACCCGCACAGCCACCTGAGAGCCACACAGACCATCATTAACCCATTAATAGCTGGCGGTATTCTGCATTGCTGTATAAGGGGAGGGATGCACCTATACACAAGGAGGCTCGGGGAGTGCTAACAGTCCATGGGGTAGGGGGCGCAATACTTGCCTTGCCCCGGGTGCTCACAACCCACGCTACACCACTGATGAGATGAGCAGAGAGGTCCCGGTTCTCATCCCCGGGACATGTGAAAAGGTGAACCTGCTTGGCCACATTGCCCTTTGAAAGCTTATAAGAACTGAATAGTTGTATGTTAAAGCAAAACTCCAGCCTTACCATCAGTCTTGCACTGTTGTACAGTATCCTGTCATGTACTGATATTGCTTACTCTGATTTCACAACGTGCATTAGAAAGAAGTTGCAGCAAGTCAAATAGAGCACAACTAATTTCCTGACTGGAGGATGTTCAGCATCACCTATTCCTTCCCTCCTCAGCCTTACTGTCTCAGCCGGAGCTGGTGTCAGAAGGAGGGATTTGGTTTCCTGGAGAACTGGGCTGACTACTATGTTACTGTCCCTGGCAAGCCCCTTTCATTCATTGGATTTCAGTTCTTTAAATCATAGAGACTCGGTGTATATAGAGATCAGTGTGTATATAGAGATCACTGTGTACTATACTCCCCATTGTGCATATAGAGATTAGTGTATATAGAGATTAGTGCAAATAGAGATGACTGTGTGCTATACTCCCCTCCAGGGGCAGACCTACTGCCAGTGCAGCCAACACGACAGGCTACTCTGAGCGGAGGAGGGTTGTTCCTTAGGGGCGCCATGGCTTCAATGTAAAACATATGTCTGGAAAGTATCTCCAGATGTGGGCTCTGCTAGCCAATATGGGGAGGCCTCCATATAGGACCCTTTCATAACCAATCCTTTGGGATTGGTTACTCAGCTTTTAGTCTGCAGTGTGGCAGGAGGATATTACTAAACTGAGGTAGAAGGAGTCAGACAAAAAACTGCACAACAGGCCGATGTATAAAGTCTTCATCCATTGTATAGCCGGGTGAATTGCGCTCACATGGCATTAAAACTGTTAGATGGAGCAGCTAGATGATTGCTGTTCACACAGCATTATAGCTGCTAGATGGAGCTAGAGGAGCATAGACATTTTCTGTACTCCTCAGCGCCATCTAGCAGCTGTAATACTGTGCAAACTGTACTCGCCCAGTTATATGCTGTATAAAGCCTTTATACAGTAGCCACTATATGAATAGTAGAAAGCTGGATTTCCTTTTTGGGGAGGGGGGAGTGACACATCCAGTTGTTCTCTTCCCCACTGGGGCTGTTTAGACTTTAAACTAGAAAATTAATTAATGTATTTGGTATTTTACAATTGGCCCTCCCCGGCTGCACACGTCACATGCCGGATGTGTGAGTGGAGTGGTATGGTGCAGTGGGGCATTGTTTCGGGGAGAATGGAGGATACAAACGGACGGTTCATTTGGGAGGAATTGTGTACCAATGTTGACTTAATTTATGAACCACATTAAGGTGGATTTTGAGGGTCATTTGATGCTCCTATTTCGATCGTCCCTGCATGTCCTCTTCCTCTCTCTGACTCCAGGGGTTGTTTCCCGGATATGTGGATTGACTCACCACTAGTTTCCTGAAAAATGATATATGTCACAGGCTATCTCCCTACTTCCTGAAGAAGCTTTGGTGAAACGCGTTGAAGGCTGGACTCACTGCACATTAATGCATGACACAAAGAGAAACATTATGGCTAACAAATATGATTTATTGATATTGTTAAGAGATAAGCAATTTACTAAATTGATAAGATTGAATACAATGTGCTTGTGTGATCCAGGGGGGCACTACGCCTTGGGATAAGTTCTTGTTCTTTGGAAGATGATCTTAGTTTGATTTATGTGTTCTAAAATCATGTAATTTTAATAAATATTTGTAAAAACAATGATATAACTGAAAAGGGATAATTTGTATGTGTTTGTGTCCTGTTTATCCGGATGTGACACCTATAAAGCCCCATTGAATTTGTTTTGTTGTTATGTAATTACATAGGGGTGTGGTGCCCTAAATTCTTTGGTGGTTCAATAACTTTGTATATGAAATTAATGAATGTTTACCGATTGCTGAAATTCTGTTCACAACTTCTATTCTTCAATATAGACTTTTTTTTTTCTATATAGCCAATCCTGTGTGGACATTCCCTTATCTATAGAGTACATCTGTCTTGATAAGAACCTGCAGGAGGGGACTGAAGGGGCAGGTACTATAAGGGTGTAGGAACCTGAGAGTTGTTTGATGATGTCCAATGTGTCCACTGGAGTGTCTTGGAATGATGGCTCACAGATTGCTTGTGATACTGCCAGGGGACTTGAGTTGGGATCTCTGTGCAACTACAGGAAAAGCAGAGAAAGAACAGTTTCGGTGGTTGGAAGCTTGACTTCGGAAGTAAGAGATTACCCTGTGAAGCTGCGGTATGAAGAGTTTGGTGTTCTATGTAAGGCCTCCAACCTTACAAAACTGAAATGTGTGCCAAAGTATACAGAAAGTTGTTTGAGCGCTAGCACTGTGGAGGGTAAATCGGTGGAGTGCCCCATTTACATGCATCTCAATGAAATCCAATACTCTTACCAGCACAACCGGTGATTTTACTTATGTGTAGGTGCACTCTACAAATAAAGCACGCAGCAGGTGACTACTGTGTTGTTGGTAGAGACAGAGAAGTAACAAAACATAAGGTTTTTTTTATTGCTATATAATATAGCTTCTAAACCTAAAAACAAATACTGTATGTAATGTATTACAGCCAACTAGCTCTTAGATGTTGCAGCTGCATTATTTTTTTATTTTGTTTTGGTTTTATTTTTATTTACTTTCAGCTCACAGGATGTGACATGGACATTGAATGTCTGGCAAGACCAACAGATATTTTCTCCTACTTGATGAAAATGTTCTTTTCTCCTAAAAAATGAAAACTAATAGAGCCACTGCATCTAAGGACTGGTAAACTGCAATATATTACATTCTTACTCTTAGTTCTAGATACACTTTACAGAGTGGATAACGGGTGTGTTTGTAGTTTTTAAACTTTAAATTTTACCTCCATTATGGGTCCTAGAATTTTTGTGTTACAGTGCCCACATATGTCCAGTAGAACAACTAATTCAGATCACTGGCACAAAATCAAATGCATAATAGCATGGGGACACAATAAGATCTGGAAACTTGCTTGTTTTTTCAGTAATTATTGCTCAAGTGATATACTAGATGGAGAGCTTCTGGTTGGCTAAGTATTGGGGTACCATTATGACAGAGGCTTCTGAGTTCATTTTATTGTCATCTAATATCTGGTTGTTTTTCTGTAGTCTAGGCCTTAGCTTCAGATTATATCTGCATCAACAAGCTTTCAGGGGTACCTAGGGAGCAATTCCATAGAAGTGAAAGTCTCTTCCACGTGGCCCTGCCAAAGATGATGTGTCATGGCACAGAGTCTCCTTCTGACATCAGCCTTTAACTGAAACAACACCCAGGAAAAAATATAAATTCTGTTAAAGCACAGTGATGGCAGCCCTGGGGTTCTGGGTTTCTATTCCTGAAGCATACCGTATTGTTCGCTCCATAAGACACACTTTTCCCCCACCAAAAGGCGGGCAAAAATGTCTGTGAGTCTTATGGAGCGAATGTGTGAGAGCTGAGGGAATCCCTAACACCTGACGCCCGGGACATGCAGTTTCGGGCACTGGGCGAGTAGTTTTTTTGTACATTTAGCCCTGCTCCTGACAAGCAGAGCTAAATGTATAGTGTGGAGCCGCCGCTCGTTTTCATACAAGTGATCTGATTAGATCACTTGTATGAAAGGAGCAGCAGCGATCCTGTCCGCCCCCCCCGCCCCCCGCCGAGGTTTACGAGGTCCCCCTGCTCCTCTGGGGGACCCATGACCACGGCATAGGAGCTCACCATAGAGCCCGTAGAGCAGATGAAGAATGTCCCTTCTTCGTCTGCTCTGTGTGATCACTGAGACCGTGGCGCTGTAATCACAGTGCCACCTGTCTCAGCTGTCAGGAACTACATGCGTCTTCTGATCAGGTGCGTGTTATGGAGCGCAAAATACGGTAGATGCCAGCTATTCTGCCTCCCCAGCCTGAGTATTGAATGTGTGATCTCTGTAAATAACGGTTGTTGCGAGATGGCAGTAACCCCAATCTCAGTGAGTTGTCAGACAGTTGACTCAATCCATCGGACATCTTCAAGATTGTTGAGAAGTTTAATGCAAACTGTGCAGATCTTTACAACAGAGGAGATAAGATAGGTCAAAAGATCATAATGTGATCCACTCAGCAAAGGACATGTGGCTGAGATGCAGACTGGAACAAAATGAAGAAGGGTGCAGCTATCTACACAGAGAAAAACCTGAACTATAGGGAGGGCTGGAGACAAATACCAGAGACAGATAAAGCAAATAATATTTAAAGGCATATCACAATGCATGTCTTGACTTCACCAAGACTGCTCATGAGTCTATCTTCTGATTCAAGTCGGTGACTTGGAAGACACATCTACCAATAGTTGCGATGGGTTGTTTTTCTCTTTCAGAGGTGCAGGTGGAGATAACCATGAAGTGTCCTGGAATTGAGTACACACACTGAATTTACCCCACCCAACTGTGGTCTCAGGTGGGCTCTGCAGGGGTTGTGGTGGGCTTTGCAGAATCCATAGGGGGCTCTGCAGCCTGCAAAGCCCACCACAGATCCTGCAAAGCCCCCTGAAACCCGAAAAAGCCCCCGCAGATCCTGCAGGATCTCAGGAAGGCTCTGCAGGACCTGTGGTGGGCTTTGCAGGCTGCAGAGCCCCCTATGGATTCTGCAAAGCCCACCACAGATCCTGCAAAGCACCCCACAGATCCTGCAAAGGCCCCTGAGACCCGCCAAAGCCCCCACAGATCCTGCAGGATCTCAGGAAGGCTCTGCAGGATTTGTGTTGGGCTTTGCAGGCTGCAGAGCACACTATGGATTCTGCAATGCTCCCCTGAGACCCGACAAAGACCCCTACGAATCCTGCAGAGCTAACCAAAGGGTATTGCACAGCACACCTGAGACTCTTTGGTGTGTTATTTGATGTGTACAACCCCTGTACACATCAAATAATACCCCCCGAATACACATGAGAAAATACCCCCCCACACATTAACTATAGTGAAGGGCTCGGGTGTGTTCGCAGCTCCACGATACAGCCCTAGACCTTTTTAAAAAACCGCTGAGGAGTAAAGTCCCTGATACACAGTTGACTAGTTGCTATGGGCAGCAAATGAAATAATTGTTCTCTATAACTAGACAACCAGGACATATACAGTAATTAATTCTACATTATCCACAAAGGGTTAACAGCACTCTCTCAACCCTGCAGCAGTGCCTGTACCTGCTCTCAATAGTAGTCTATGTCCGCCAGGGCCAGACTGGGACTAAAAATAGTGTAACGGCCGCCGCCGTCACCTGCGGGCAAGGAGGGAG
>NW_017309570.1:0-2854 GCF_000935625.1 Nanorana parkeri
TGACATTCAGAGCACTGGGCAGAAATCACATCGCGTCAACAGCTCAATTTGCTCATCCAAGTGAAAGGAAAGAGCCTGTCACGCAAAGTTTAACTCTCTCCTCTGGGGGGAAACTTAGCCCTTCCAATCCCCTTCCTACCTTACCCAGGGATCTTCAAAAGAAGTCCCGCCAGCTACCGTCTGCGAACGGCATCTTGAAGACCTCTGGATTGAATATAGGAGCCCTGCCAGCTCTTCACGCGCAGCAACTATGCCCCAGGGTGCATCTCCACTCTCACCAGAGATGCAAAGCTTCACTCGCTCATCCAAGTGGAGGGAAAGAGCCTGTCACGCAAAGGTTCACTCTCTCCTCTGGGGGGAAACTTAGCCCTCCCTATCCCCTTCCGACCTTACCCAGGGATCTTCAAGAGAAGAAGGCCCGCCAGCTACCTTCTGCGGACGGCATCTTGAAGACCTCTGGATAGAATATAGGAGCCTGGCCAGCTCGTCACGCGCAGCTACTATGCTCCAGGGTGCATCTCCACTCTCACCAGAGATGCAAAGCTTCACTCGCTCATCCAAGTGGAGGGAAAGAGCCCGTCATCCAAAGGTTTACTCTCTCCTGTGGCGAAAACTTAGACCTTCCAATCCCCTTCCTACCTTACCCAGGGATCTTCAGAAGAAAGCCCGCCAGCTACCGTCTGCGAACGGCATCTTCAAGACCTCTGGATTGAATATAGGAGCCCTGCCAGCTCTTCACGCGCAGCAACTATGCTCCAGGGTGCATCTCCACTCTCACCAGAGATGAAAAGCTTCACTCGCTCATCCAAGTAGAGGGAAAGAGCCTGTCATCCAAAGGTTCACTGTCTCCTGTGGGGAAAACATAGCCCTTCCAATCCCCTTCCTACCATACCCATGGATCGTCAAAAGAAGGCCCGCCAGCTACCTTCTGCGGACGGCATCTTCAGAGACCTCTGGATTTAATCTAGGAGCCTGGCCAGCTCGTCACGCGCAGCTATGATGCTTCAGGGTGCATTTCCACTCTCACCAGAGATGCACAGCTTCACTCGCTCATCCAAGTGGAGGGAAAGAGCCTGTCACGCAAAGGTTCACTCTCTCCCCTGGGGGGAAACTTAGTCCTCCCTTTCCCCTTCCTATTTCACCCAGGCATCTTCAGAAGTAGGCCATGCCAGCACCCTTCTGCGAGGAGCATCTTGAAGACCTCTGGATTGAATATAGGAGCACTGCCAGCTCTTCACGCGCAGCAACTATGCTCCAGGGTGCATCTCCACTCTCACCAGAGATGCACAGCTTCACTCGCTCATCCAAGTGGAGGGAAAGAGCCTGTCACGCAAAGGTTCACTCTCTCCCCTGGGGGAAACTTATCCCTCCCTTTCCCGTTCCTATTTCACCCAGCCATCTTCAGAAGTAGGCCCTGCCAGCGCCCTTCTGCGAGGGGCATCTTGAAGACCTCTGGATTGAATATAGGAGCACTGCCAGCTCTTCACGCGAAGCAACTATGCTCCAGGGTGCATCTCCACTCTCACAAGAGATGCACAGCTTCACTCGCTCATCCAAGTGGAGGGAAAGAGCCTGTCACGCAAAGTTTCACTCTCTCCTCTGGGGAGAAACTTAGCCCTTCCAATCCCCTTCCTACCGTACCCTGGGATCGTCAAAAGAAGGCCCGCCAGCTACCTTCTGCGGACGGCATCTTCAGAGACCTCTGGATTTAATCTAGGAGCCTGGCCAGCTCGTCACGCGCAGCTATGATGCTTCAGGGTGCATCTCCACTCTCACCAGAGATGCACAGCTTCACTCGCTCATCCAAGTGGAGGGAAAGAGCCTGTCACCCAAAAGTTCACTCTCTCCGCTGGGGTGAATCTTAGCCCTCCCTTTCCCCTTCCTATTTCACCCCGGCATCTTCAGAAGTAGGCCCTGCCAGCACCCTTCTGAGAGGGGTCATCTTGAAGACCTCTGGATTGAATATAGGAGCCCTGCCAGCTCTTCACGCGCAGCAACTATGCTCCAGGGTGCATCTCCACTCTCACCAGAGATGCACAGCTTCACTCCCTCATCCAAGTGGAGGGAAAGAGCCTGTCACGCAAAGTTTAACTCTCTCCTCTGGGGGGAAACTTAGCCCTTCCAATCCCCTTCCTACCTTACCCAGGGATCTTCAAAAGAAGGCCCGCCATCTACCGTCTGCGAACGGCATCTTGAAGACCTCTGGATTGAATCTAGGAGCCTGGCCAGCTCATCACGCGCAGCTACTATGCTCCAGGGTGCATCTCCACTCTCACCAGAGATGCACAGCTTCACTCCCTCATCCAAGTGGAGGGAAAGAGCCTGTCACGCAAAGTTTAACTCTCTCCTCTGGGGGGAAACTTAGCCCTTCCAATCCCCTTCCTACCTTACCCAGGGATCTTCAAAAGAAGGCCCGCCAGCTACCGTCTGCGAACGGTATCTTGAAGACCTCTGGATTGAATCTAGGAGCCTGGCCAGATCATCACTTGCAGCTACTATGCTTCAGGGTGCATCTCCACTCTCACCAGAGATGCACAGCTTCACTCGCTCATTCAAATGGAGGTAAAGAGCCTGTCACGCAAAGGTTCACTCTCTCCTCTGGGGGGAAACTTAGCCCTCACTATCACCTTCCGACCTTACCCAGGGATCTTCAAAATAAGGCCCGCCATCTACCGTCTGCGAACGGCATCTTGAAGACCTCTGGATTGAATATAGGAGCCCTGCCAGCTCTTCACGCGCAGCAACTATGCTCCAGGGTGCATCTCCACTCTCTCCAGAGATGCACAGCTTCACTCGCTCATTCAAATGGAGGTAAAGAGCCTGTCACGCAAAGGTTCACTCTCTCCTCTGGGGG
>NW_017309570.1:10059-16298 GCF_000935625.1 Nanorana parkeri
CTTCAGAGACCTCTGGATTTAATCTAGGAGCCTGGCCAGCTTGTCACGCACAGCGATGATGCTACAGGGTGCATCTCCACTCTCACCAGAGATGCACAGCTTCACTCGCTCATCCAAGTGGAGGGAAAGAGCCTGTCACGCTAAGGTTCACTCTCTCCTCTGGGGGGAATCTTAGCCCTCCCTATCACCTTCCTACCTTATCCAGGGATCTTGAGAAGGCGGTCCGCCAGCTACCTTCTGCGGACGGCATCTTGAAGACCTCTGGATTGAATATAGGAGCCTGGCCAGCTCGTCACGCACAGCTATGATGCTACAGGGTGCATCTCCACTCTCACCAGAGATGCACAGCTTCACTCGCTCATCCAAGTGGAGGGAAAGAGCCTGTCACGCAAAGGTTCACTCTCTCCTCTGGGGGGAATCTTAGCCCTCCCTATCCCCTTCCTAACTTACCCAGGGATCTTCAAAAGAAGGCCCGCCAGCTACCTCCTGCGGACGGCATCTTGAAGACCTCTGGATTGAATCTAAGAGCCGGGCCAGCTCATCACGCGCAGCTACTATGCTCCAGGGTGCATCTCCACTCTCACCAGAGATGCAGAGCTTCACTCGCTCATCCAAGTGGAGGGAAAGAGCCTGTCACGCAAAGGTTCACTCTCTCCCCTGGGGGGAACTTAGCCCTCCCTTTCCCCTTCCTATTTCACCCAGGCATCTTCAGAAGTAGGCCCTGCCAGCGCCCTTCGGCGAGGGGCATCTTGAAGACCTCTGGATTGAATATAGGAGCACTGCCAGCTCTTCAAGCGCAGCAACTATGCTCCAGGGTGCATCTCCACTCTCACCAGAGATGCACAGCTTCACTCGCTCATCCAAATGGAGGGAAAGAGCCTGTCACGCAAAGGTTCACTCTCTCCTCTGGGGGGAAACTTAGCCCTCACTATCACCTTCCGACCATACCCAGGGATCTTCAAAATAAGGTCCGCCATCTACTGTCTTCGAACGGCATCTTGAAGACCTCTGGATTGAATCTAGGAGCCTGGCCAGCTCGTCAAGCGCAGCTATGATGCTCCAGGGTGCATCTCCACTCTCACCAGAGATGCACAGCTTCACTTGCTCATCCAAGTGGAGGGAAAGAGCCTGTCACGCAACGGTTCACTCTCTCCCCTGGGGAGAAACTTAGCCCTTCCAAACCCCTTCCTACCTTACCCAGGGATCTTCAAAAAAAGGCCCGCCATCTACTGTCTGCGAACGGCATCTAGAAGACCTCTGGATTTAATCTAGGAGCCTGGCCAGCTCATTACGCGCAGCTACTGTGCTCCAGGGTGCATCTCCACTCTCCCCAGAGATGCACAGCTTCACTCGCTCATACAGGTGGAGGGAAAGAGCCTGTCACGCAAAGGTTCACTCTCTCCTTTGGGGGGAATCTTAGCCCTCGCTATCAACTTCCTACCTTACCCAGGGATCTTCAGAAGAAGGCCCGCCATCTACCTTCTGCGGATGGCATCTTGAAGACCTCTGGATTGAATCGAGGAGCCTGGCCAGCTCATCACACGCAGCTACTATGCTCCAGGGTGCATCTCCACTCTCACCAGAGATGCACAGCTTCACTCGCTAATCCAAGTATAGGGAAAGAGCCTGTCATCCAAAGGTTCACTCTCTCCTCTGGGGAAAACTTAGCCCTTCCTATCACCTTCCTATCTTACCCAGGGATCTTCAGAAGAAGGCCCGCCAGCTACCTTCTGCGGACGGCATCTTGAAGACTTCTGGATTGACTCTAGGAGCCTGGCCAGCTCATCACGCGCAGCTACTATGCTCCAGGGTGCATCTCCACTCTCACCAGAGATGCACGGCTTCACTTGCTTATCCAGGTGGAGGGAAAGAGCCTGTCACGCAAAGGTTCACTCTCTCCCCTGGGGGGAAACTTAGCCCTCCCTTTCCCCTTCCTATTTCACCCAGGGATCTTCAAAAGAAGGCCCGCCAGCTACCTTCTGCGAACAGCATCTTGAAGACCCCTGGATTGAATCTAGGAGCCTGGCCAGCTCGTCACGCTCAGCTATGATGCTCCAGGGTGCATCTCCACTCTCACCAGAGATGCACATCTTCACTCGCTCATCCAGGTGCAGGGATAGAGCTTGTCAGGCACATCTCTCTCTCCTCTGTGGGGGCAACTTAGCCCTCCCTATCCCTTCCTACCTTACCCAGGGATCTTCAGAAGAAGGCCCGCCAGCTACCCTTTACGGACTGCATCTTGAAGACCTCTAGATTGAATCTATGAGCCTGGCCAGCTCATCACGCGCAGCTACTATGCTCCAGGGTGCATCTCCACCCTTTTCCCTTCCTATTTTAACCAAGCAATCTTCAGAAGAATGCCCTGCCAGTTCCCTTCTGAGAGGGGAATCTTGAAGACCTCTGGATTTAATCTAGGAGCCTGGCAAGATTGTCATGCGCTGCTTTGATGCTCCAGGGTGCAGCTCCTCTGTCACCAGAGATGCACAGCTTCACTTGCTCATCCAGGTGGAGGGAAAGAGCTTGTCAGGCACAGGTTCACTCTCTCCTCTGAAGGCAAACTTAGCCCACCCTATCCCCTTCCTATTTTAACCAAGCGATCTTCAGAAGAAGGCCCTGCCAGCTCCCTTCTGCGAGGGGCATCTTGAAGACCTCTGGATTTAATCTATGAGCCTGGCAAGATTGTCATGCGCAGCTTTGATGCTCTAGGGTGTAGCTCCTCTGTCACCAGAGATGCACAGCTTTACTCGCTCATCCAGGTGGAGGGAAAGATCTTGTCAGGCACATGTTCGCTCTCTCCTCTGTGGGGGCAACTTAGCACTCTCTATCCCCTTCCTATTTTACCCAGGGATCTTCAGGAGAAGGCCCGCCTGCTCCCTTCTGCGGGGGGCATCTGGAAGACCTCTGGATTAAATCTATGAGGGCGAACAGCTTGGCAAGTGCACCCTATACTCCTTTCTGACGGATTTGCCTTGCAAATTGAGCTATTATGGACTCGGAAATAAGTGACTAATACATTCCTATGTGCTGCCACTTCAACCTTTGCATCTTAATCCTTTATGTATTTTGCCGTTTGGATGCAAGTGCGGTTTTTACATAGTTTATGCGAAAACAAACTACGCAACCACAGACTTAGACTGTTTATGGTTTGCAAGGGCCCTTGAAATGTGTATCTGCAAGAGTTGCACAGTGTGTCGCAGTCACCCTTTTCAATGACCTTATCCCCTGCTGTTCACACATAGTCTGCCATCCCACACCGCTTATATGTAGAGAGACATGCCAGATGAAGCACCCATACCTTCCACTGTTGCTCTCACATAGCTCTTTGAGTATACACCCTTGAGTATGTGGAGCCAGGCCCAGCTGGCACCTGTATGAATTATTCACCACATGCAGCCCCTGATTTCTCATAACTGGTACCACAACACTCTACCCGCTCTGTGGCAGGCTGGCCAGATTTGAAGTACTGAGAACCAGTCAGAGCTTGCTGCTAGTGCAGCCTTACGTTGTTGGAACAACTCAGAATTTAAGAATAAACCTGTAGGCCCAAAACCTATCATCTTTACATAATGTAACATGGGCATAACGGAAGGTAGGGATGCACGGATACTGAGTATTTGGGCGAGTACTCGTTCTCACCCAAATGATCCGATACCTTCCCTGATAACGGTATTTCCGATCAGAGGAAGACTTCCTCTGAGCCGCAGTGCCATAGGGGGAAAATGGAGACAGCTTACCGTATGAACAGGAAGCTGGGTGGCGAGTAATTACCCGCCTCCTGGCTTCCTGATTGGCCAAGAAGTAGGCTTCCCAGCCAATCTGCATTGAGCTGGACGAATAGCATTTGTGACGGGACTCCAACACGCGGCAAGCCCAGCCTCCCAATGACAGGACGCTGCAGATGACTCATCTCTGAGACTATGGAGCTAGGAGATAGGAAAGAAAAATCAGCTCAGACGGGCACAGTTCATTGCAGCCACGGGCGCAACAAACTGTTCCCGTCTGAGTGCGTGGGGACGGCAATGCATCCCGGCGGAGTCTTGGGGAAGCCGGGCCGGCCTCGCCCTAGGCGGCTGCCTTGTTTGCCTAGCGATAACGCTGGCCCTAGATGAACTACTGCAAATGCTCTTTTCATGTACTATAATAGTAGAGAAAGACCACAAGAGGCCCCCAGTGCCCGTAGAAAATAGTCGTATCCCTAAACTTGAATAAAAAAAAAAAATGAAAATTACAAAATCGATGGCAATGAGGTTAAAAATTGTCTGTAAAATAGCATTTGGATTAAAAGTGAAATTAAAAAAAAAACATATGTAAACTATGGCACATGCTCCAGCTTCATGAATTGTAATAGAAGTGAACCACCACCAGAGATCACCCGTGTCTGCAGAAAAGGAGAAAAGGAGTGGTGGTATTAAGACAGAAACAAGGACTTATTAAAAAAATACTGAGAATTATTCAGTATCATATACAGTAATAGAGAACCAACACCAGATATGCAGAAAATGAGGATATGGATTGAGAGCTTACAGTTTTCAAAAATAAATTATAAGAGAAAAATCACAGTTAGTCATAGGGAGGAGAACATAGAAATTATGGGGTCCCACCTAGGGTTGCCACCTTTTCTTCAAGTTAAACGCGAACACCTAGCGGGGGAATTTGTTGTTTCTGATAGGAGAATGTAGAGGAGAGAGAGAGAGTGGGAAGGGGCAGCCAGGAGAAAGAGCCAGAAGGAGAAGAGTTGTTGATTAAGGCCGATGCAGCTGCCTGAGGTCCTCTCTGGGGACCGCGGCAGCTGCATCCGTAAGAAAATTTAAAGTGCCGGCATGGGCACTTAGTGTCTTGTGTCTGGGTGTTAGCTCACCTGACCCAAAAATAAAAAAACGGACTGTCAGTGTGAATCCTGGAATGGTGGCAACCCTACACCTGTGGCATCTTTTCTGGGAGCATCTTTAATGTACAATAGTGCATACATGTGGGCATGTCACTGCCATCTTTTATGCACAATCTGCATATCTGGGGACCGGCATGCCACAGGTCCCCAGGTATGCACTATTGCACATAAATAATTCCCCCACAAAAGATGCAACAGGTGACCTATGGTAGTTTTTATCGGGGCATCTTTTATATGTGCAATTATAGTGTTGTGAATTATACCTGGATAGGTGCGCAGGGAAGAACATTTCTTTACTAATCCCCTCTTTCGATTGAATAAATCTATCCATCCATACATACATCTATACCTGAGAGACTGGTGTGGCACCCACAGATTGGTCCCAGAAAGCCAGACAGGGCCAAAGCCGGTGTTCTATAGTTTTTCTCGACCCCATAAAATGTCTTCACTGTGTCACTTCTGGTGCGGCTATGTCATCCCAATCAGCTGCTTTCCTGACTACCTTTCTTTATGCGCACCTGAAAGTGACATGGTTAAGAAATGTTATGGGTCACGGAAAGGTACAGCACACTGGTGGCAGAGCGATCCCTCATTACTGCGATCCTGGTAGTTCTGGTACTGACTCCAAGCTATAGAGGACTACAAACCCCAGAAATATATATTATACAGCAATGCAGAATACCACCAGCTAAAGCGGACTACAAATCCCAGCAAAACATAGAGCAATGCATGTTGTATTTTTCTTGAAGGCATTATAAAGCTGGTCGGATGACCAGTGAAACGTCTTCCAGAAAAATACAGCAAGTCCAGTTGCCTTTTACAGATATCCCATGACCTGGATGAATGAACCTTCACAGACATAGAGCCATGTAGAATAATTGTACATGAATTTCCTAAATACTCTGAGCTGCCGATCTGCTCTGGGGTTCTGGACTGATGTCTTCGGCAGAGGGTGTCAGGAGGGTCTTAGTAAGGGGAGGTGTGCGGGTGACAGAAGTGATGTAAGCAGGCATCGCTCCCCAGATGGCTGCTGCGAGGTACCCTGCGACGCCGGACCTAAGACACCCGAGTCAATTTGAAAGATGTAAGTGCCCTCATTAGTTTTAAGTATCGGGACAGAGGTCAGATATAAGACAGCGTGCATTGGTCAGCGGTGTAACACAGAATGCGGAGGCCAGTAAAGTGACGCAGAGAGCGGAGGCCAGTCAGGTGGCTCAGAGGCCAGTCAGGTGACGCAAAGGCCAGCCAGGTGACGCAGAGGTCAGTAAGGTGACGCAGAGTGCAGAGGCCAGTAAGGTGACGCAGGTGACGTAAGGTGTGGCAGTGCGGAGGTCAGTAAGGTGAGGCATTG